>NW_027069656.1:201696-413392 GCF_002906115.3 Quercus suber | reverse complement strand
GAAAGTGCATAAGGTAATCCCTCATCACCGGCCCCATGGGGATCGTCATCCCCCCTTCAAGGAAGGCGACTACGGGAATTACCACCTCGCCCTCCTGCCTGTATATGCGCCACTCCCCGTCCTCACAATGTCTCAGATTCACATTGCCGGGAATTTTATAGTCGGCGATGAATTTCTCCATCGCCTCCTCAGTATCGACGTATTTCTTAAACCTACCCATCCCAGTAGACGCCTAAAAGAACTAAGAAAGAACAGGCGAAGTAGAAAAAATGGTAAAGAGAAAGAGGGGCCAAAGAGAGAGCGACTTACAGGAAAGAGAAAGGGCTCCTCGGACAAGCTTTTGTGCTTGGGGTGCTAGTAAGAGTGTGGCTGAACTCGGGAGGGGCGCACGAATATTCTCGATTACAAATGAGGAACAGGAAGAAACGGTTCATACGGGTATTTATACCCCAAATCGAGGAGCCATGCGGGTTTTCCCGCTCATAAATGCCAGACGAATCTCCACCGTTGGATGGGTAACGCCTCATTGGACGTGGGGAGCACAGAGCTGCCTGAATTTAATGATGGACACGTTACGTGCTCCGAAGCGTCAGCGACGTGCCCTTGGCAGATGAATGGGCCCTAGCACTGACGAGGGGTGATAGGGGGTAAGGCCGAGGATGTCAAAATCTTTCTCCCCGCCCGAGGATGTGTGCAGCAAGATTTTGAGGGGCTATTGTGGGGCCAGAAAATCGAATAGCCAAGGCCCACTTCAACCCAGGCCCAGATGCCCACGTCGAGGAAGCACGATGGGTCTAAGGATGACCCTATCCTCGGTCGTTCGAGGCCTCGGTGCAAAGAGGGGCAAGCTCTGGGCGAACCATCACCTCGGCATTGAATACGTTCACCTAACCCCTCTGGCCGCATTAATGGGGATGTAACCCCTTACTAGGGCGACATCGATCAGGGTGAACCACTTGAGCACGGATATGACCTTCGATGGGATAGGCGGTCAGGAGGAAGGCCAATAGATGATCAACAGGAGGAAGAAGATGGGCATATATAAGAACTGTAAGCAAAATGTATAGTGGGGCTCTCTAAAAGGGGGGGGGGGGGAAAGAGGAAGCCTCATCGGCCATGGGCCGAGGAGCATCCCCCAATTGTAAATTGTTCTAAGTATTATTTCAATGAAAGATAAAGGTGTTCATACTTTGTAAACGCCGGTCAGCGCCTAAACCTTCATCCCACTCTCTACAAATTCATTGTTCTGGGTTCGTTGGGCCTTTAACCCATCTCTTTTGGGTTTAGGCAACAAAAACTGATCCTACACATAACAATAGTGGTTGTGTATATTTTTGCACAAGTATTGTAGCAAAAATGCATAAGCTAAAGTGGGTGTTTTTTGGATTGGTTGGGCAAAATTTGGACCTTATGCGATTTCACCATAGCTTATTTGAGTTAGAAGATTAAGAAAAAAAAAAGTTGAACTCTACATAATTTTTAAAAATCATTCAAGGCATTGAGCCACGTATACAACTTTGCAGGTATATTGCTATATTTTTAACACTTTCACATTGATTTATTTTCTCAATTTATTTTAAAGAATCACATTACATGTTTAAATTGTTTAACTTATAATTTTTTATTTTTTTATTATTAATATCATTTAATATATATTTTTAGATTCAGTTTACTTTCAATCTTGTCTTTTAATCTTACTCCCCTAACCTGAAACCCCAGCTTCTTCACCACAAAATGACTACACGACCTATTAATCAAATGAGTTGTGTGAGGTGGTGTCGACCCTACAAAACCCATTTATCAAACAGATTACGTGAGTTGTCTTGTGTCGACCTATTTGATAAATAGATCATATTAGAGTTGAGAAATCATGACACAATTAATTATTGCATCGTGTTTGTGTCAACTACCAACATTAGATGATTTTGTTATTGAGAGACATAGTCCTATCTCTCTTGTGATTTTTGCCAACTGCCAACTTGAAATTTTCATTAGTGGATAAAGAGTACTTGAATGTTCAAAAGTAGAACATAAAGTTCCTCTATGGATCACTAAGTTATGGACTGGCGTACACTACTAGAGCATTCTCATTGGATAATGCAATGTAGCAACAAATCACTTAAAACCCACTACATTAGCATATCTATTAATGTAGCAAATAACACATGTTATAATAACATCTAAGGGCATTAGTATCTGAAATTCTAAAAAATATTTCATTTTACTATCTCAAAAGCTACTTTATCTATTATATCATACTATTTTCCAACACGCTCAACATCCCAAACTCTATTTTTATACAACTTTATTTAAATATTCTTTTTTATTCATTATTACTATTTCTTTATTCATTATTTACTATTTCTTCCTCTATTATTTACAATTTCTTCCTCTATTATTTACAATTTCTTTATTATTCATTAAAAAAAACCACCAACAGATCGGATCAACAAAAAAACAAAAAAACATCATTAGACCACCACCAACAAGGCCACCATGCCACCATCATGCCACCCACCAAAACCCATTAAAAAAAAAAAAAAAAAACCACCAAAAGATCGGACCAGCACCATAGATTAGAACCATCATTAGACCACCACCAATAGAGCCACACACCACCCACCAAAACCCATTAAAAAATACCACCAATAGATCGGACCAACAAATCAGCATCAGAGAGAGAAGAGGAGAGAGAGAGAGAGAAGAGATGAGGAAAGAACACAGCAAATAGGGAGAGAGAAAAGAGAACGGAAGAATGAAGAGAGAGAGAGAGAGAGAGAAAAGAGGTAGAAAGATAAAAACTATTATTTATTTTTCCAACTGGCCATAGTAAGTTCTAAATTTAGGATGTTATTGTACTTGAGTTGTATATTTTTTTGGTAATTAGCCTCCCGTGTAATGCATGTATTTGTGGAAATATGCTAAAAAAAATAGGATATCCAAAATTTTACAACTCCGGATACTAAGAGGCTGTTTGGATGACCCATTCTCATGACTCAATTCTCAGTTTTCATAACTCAATTCTCAAAAATGGTAGGACCCATAGCAAAATACTCGTTTGCCTACACCAATACTCTATTTCCATAACTCTGTTTTCAATACTCAATTCTCTACTTTTTGAGTTATGAGTTATGGAAACTGAAAACAACTTTTGGCTGTTTTCAGTTTTCAATTCTCAANCTCTATTTCCATAACTCTGTTTTCAATACTCAATTCTCTACTTTTTGAGTTATGAGTTATGGAAACTGAAAACAACTTTTGGCTGTTTTCAGTTTTCAATTCTCAATTTTCAATGGCAAAATTGTAAATAACATTACAAACCGGTCCCACAGTCAGAATTTGCTCCCTCTTTTTTTTTTTTTTTTTTTTTTTTTTTTTTTTTTTTTTTTATCTTTTCTTTTTGTCTTTCACGGACAGACATGCTTTCTTCTTCTTTTGCTTCTTTTGCTTCTTTTTCTCACTTTCTGGGTTTCTTTTCCATTCTCCTTTCTTTTCTTTTTTTCTTTTCTTTTCGTTTCACGTTGGTTCTGGGTTTGGTTTTTTTTTTTTTTTTTTTCCTTTTCCTGGGTTCGGTCTCTCCCGGTGTTCATCCTCTTTTTTTTTTTTTTTTTTGCCTTTTCCTGGGTTCGGTCTCCCTGGTATTCATTCTCTTTCTTTTTTTCTTTTTTTTCCTTTCCTGGGTTCAATCTTCCCATTGTTCATCCTTTTTTTTTTTTTTCCTTTTCCTGGGTTCGGTCTCCCTGGTATTCATCCTCTTTCTTTTTTTTTTTTCCTTTCCTGGCTTCAATCTTCCCATTGTTCATCCTTTTTTTTTTTTTTTCCTTTTCCTGGGTTCGGTCTCCCCGGTGTTCATCCTTTTTTTTTTTTTTTCCCTTTTCCTGGGTTCGGTGATCTGGGTATTTTTTTTCTTCCTTTCTTCTTTCACTGGTTCGGGTTTGGGGGTATTGAAAAAAAAAAAAAAAAAAAAAAAAAAGCTGCGCCAGTGACAAAGCTGGGGCCCACAAATAGTGTGAAAAAATTTGAGTGATGACATGAAAAAGATGGAGCCAAACGGGTATTAATTTTAGAGTGATGGGTGATGAGTGATGAAAAATGAGTGATGAGTGATGAGTGATGAGTGATGAAAATTGAGTGACGAAAATTGAGTGACCAAAAAAAAGTTCCCAAACAGCGTCTAATACTCTAAAGATAAAAAATATTGTAGCAACATGCATTTGATTTATTTAATTTGATTATTTTATACACTTTCCCTCTTTCCTCTCTTTCAATCAAACCACGACTTCTCTCTCACCATCTCTCTTTCCTCTAAAACGAAAATAATAACAATAATAAAGTATGTGGGAGAAAGCGAAAATATATTATTTTAGTGTGATGAATTGTAATATAAAAAATGAGATGTGAGGTGCATTTTTAAAGTAATAATTTAAAATAAATAAAGTATGTTTTGACAGTGCAAAAAAACATAATTTTTAAAGAATCCATTTATATGTGGGAGAAAGTGAAACTATATTATTTTAGTGTGATAAATTATAATATAAAAAAAGAGATGTGAGGTGTATTTTTAAAGTGGTAATTTAAAATAAATAAAGTATGTTTTGAGAGTGCAAAATACATATATTTTTAAAGAATCCATGTTAGGGATGCTATAAGCATATGGATAATAATTGTTGTATTGGGATTTAGTTAGTTAGTTGGTTAGTTAATTATAATTCCAAGCATGTTAATATGTTAGGGATGTTATAAGCATATGTATAATAATTGTTGTATTGGGATTTAGTTAGTTGGTTAGTTAGTTACAATTCCAAGCATGTTAATCATATTTAACATATGTTGGAATTATTAATGCACATGGGAAATAATATGACCATTAGGATAAGGTCATGTGGGCCAATAGAAAAGTTTTATGGTTCTATAAATAACTACTTGTAATTACATTTCCATTATTGAAGAATAAACCAATTTCTTATTGCATTAGTGCATCTTTCTCTCTTAATCTCTTTTTTTTTTTTCCCTATGGAATGTGACTATCTTAAATTAAGTCAATTTCCTTATAATTTTCATCAATTCCCCTATAATTCTCATTCATTCCCGTTAGGAACCACCGGGTTCCTAACAATCCAATAGGAATGCTCACAAGAAGAAGTTATATCCATCGCTACCTTTGTACAACTAGGGACAGAACCAAGATTTAGAAATTGGGGAGGGGGGGGGGGGAGTATAAATATTTTTTTTTTTTCAACATATAGACCAAACTTAACATAAGCTTGTTCAATTGCATTATGTCAATTAACATCATAATTATATTTGTGGAAATTTTAGATTATTTTGTAATGAACTATTACCAATTTTATCAATGGTGATTTTTCAAAAATTTATTTGATAGATTTTAGAAATTGGGACATCAAACTAGATGACATTTTCAATATGAGTTTCTAAATTATTTTTAATTTTTCTTAATAAAAAAAAAAGGTAACAATAATTAATTATAAAGAATTTATCCTATATCTACCTAACCATTTAAATAATATTTTGACATAAGACTGTCAAATTTCTCTCATTTCTTAAAAAGTAATACTACCATACAATTTATCACTCAAATTCATTATAATTTTTTTTTTATAAAGTAACATTATTATTACTGCAAACACAACTAAATACTTTTAAAAAGTAATATTAAACATTTCACAGTTCACACCATGTGAACTAAGAAACTGATCAGTAAAGCACAAATCTGACATTATAAAATCGTATGATTAATCTCATGAGAATCATATGATTTGATAATGTCAGATTTGTGCTTTACTTTTTTTGTCAATATTAGTTTGTCGGCAAGTAATTCATGTTATTTTTTGGGGCAAATTGTAAATTTTCTTTGTGCACACACAAGCTAAGCATTTTTTTTTTCTTCCAAAATTTGGGAAAGGCTAGGTCCATCTGTGTGTGCAACGGAGATATTTTCGTAGGTTTCCATGGAAAGGCGTAAGAAGCCTTCATTGTACACTATTTCAGGCGACAAATTATTTAAAAAAAAAAAAAAAAAAACCATTTTGGTAGTTAAAAAGGCACTATCTTCAGTCTTAGTTCTCATTAATTCCTCTTCTCCAAATACAATCAAAAGACCCACAATGCCATTCTGTCCACCCTATGCCATGTCACGGCCACCTCTCTACTTTTTCTACCTCCTTTTTTGCTTCTTCTCCCTTATCTCCGGTATCCAACCTGCTGACCTTCAAATTCTCATGAAACTGAAATCCGCACTTCAAACATCAAATTGTACTAGTGCCTTTAAATCTTGGGAATCCAGCAATTCCATGTGCAATTTCACTGGAATAACCTGCAATTCAGATGGTTCCGTTACAGAGATTGAACTTTCACGCCAAAATTTAACTGGGGTTCTTCCTCTTGACTCCATATGCCAGCTTCAATCATTGGAAAAGCTCTCGTTTGGGTTCAACAACTTGCATGGTCCAATTATGGACGACTTGAACACTTGTGTCAAGCTGCTGTACTTGGACTTGGGCAACAATTTGTTCTTAGGGTGGTCGGCTCCAGACATATCTTCTCTAAGCCAATTACAGTATTTGTATCTGAACAGAAGTGGATTGTCCGGATCATTTCCATGGAAATCATTCCAAAACATGACTGGCCTTGTTCGGCTGAGCCTCGGACACAATCTTTTCAATCCTTCTCCATTTCCGAATGATGTGTTGCAGCTTACCAACCTCACCTGGATTCACCTATCCAACTGTAGCATCCAAGGAACAATTCCGGCAGAGATTGGAAACCTTAAAGAGTTTATCAACTTGGAGCTTTCGTGCAATAACATGACAGGGGAAATTCCAGTTGAGATTGGCAACCTTGTCAACCTCTGGCAGCTTGATCTCTCCAACAACTCATTCACAGGAAAACTTCCTGTTGGTTTAAGAAACCTCTCGAAGCTTGAGAGGCTTGATGTTTCAATGAACTCTATTGAAGGCGATCTGTCCGAATTGAGGTTGTTGAGTAACCTAGTTTCTCTGGAACTATTTCAAAACAAGTTCTCTGGCCAATTACCGACCGAGTTTGGTGAGTTCAAGAAGCTTGTGAACCTTACTCTAAACAAGAACAACTTCACCGGTCCCCTGCCTCAAAACCTTGGCTCTTGGGCCAAATTCGAAAAAATCTCTGTGTCTTATAATTTCTTTACTGGTCCAATTCCGCCAGATATTTGCAAACAAGGTACTATAAAGGGGCTTTTCATGCATCACAATAATCTCACTGATGAAATTCCAGCCAATTTCGTCAACTGTACCACTCTACTTGAATTCAGGATCAATGATAATTTGCTTTCGGGTACTGTTCCCGCTGGAATCTGGGGATTACCGAACTTGCTCATTTTTGACATCTCGTTCAATAGTATTGAAGGCCCAATTACGTCTGATATAAAACATGCAAAGTCTCTTGTGGCGTTACGTGCGGAAAACAATCGCTTATCCGGTGAATTACCCGCAGAGATTTCGGAAGCCACGTCTTTGGTTTCAATTCTTCTGGGTGAGAATCTATTGCAAGGTAAGCTTCAAATTCCAACTTCTCCTATAACATTGTTTAGGATCCCAAACAATAGACTGACTGGAGAGATCCCATATATGATTTGCAATGCAAGTTTTCTTAAAATCTTTGATGTCTCAAATAACAGTTTGAGTGGTAAGATTCCACAATGTTTGGGAAACTTCAGTAATCATCTATGGGTGTTAAAGTTGCAAATGAATGACTTCCACGGTGCCATCCCTGATACATTTGCAAAGTGCAACAGTTTGGAACTTCTTGTCTTTAATGACAATCATTTGGGAGGGCTATTGCCAAAATCTTTGCTCAACTGTACAAATCTGGCAGTTATTGACCTTGGAAATAACATGATAGATGATATCTTCCCATATTGGTTGGAAGCTCTTCCCCAATTAGAGGTTCTTGCCTTGAAATCCAACAAAGTCCGTGGTCCTATTGGGAATCATAACACTAGTGGGATGTTTTTCCCGAAGCTACGAATTCTTGATCTTGGAAATAACAAGATCAATGATTTCTTCCCCTGTTGGTTGGAAGCTCTTCCCAATCTACAGATTCTTGTCTTGAAATCCAACAGATTCCATGGTCCTGTTGGAAATCATAACACTCGTAGGATGTTTTTCTCTAAGTTACAAATTCTTGATCTCTCTTACAATGAGTTTACTGGTTTTTTACCGAAAAATTATTTTGAAAACTTGAACAGCATGATGATCAATGATGAAGGTAAAAATGAATCACAGTATTTTGGTAAACGTCATTATTATCAAGATTCGGTGGTGGTGACAATAAAAAATTTTGAGATTAAGCTACCAAGAATTCTAACCATCTTCACAACAATTGATTTATCAAGCAACAAATTTGAAGGAGAGATTCCAGCAACACTTGGAAGGCTTACAGTTCTCCGCTTGCTCAACCTTTCCCATAATAACCTAACCAATCATATCCCTCCATCATTGGCAAATATGTCAAGACTTGAATCCTTAGACCTTTCTTCAAATAGGCTAACAGGACAAATTCCTATTCAATTGACAAGTCTAACATTTTTGGCCATGATAAACCTTTCACGAAACCAACTTATTGGACCCATACCTGAAGGCAAGCAATTTGGTACGTTTGAAAATGACTCATACGAGGGGAACTTGGGGTTGTGTGGATTTCCTCTGTCAATGAAATGCAACACTAATGAGCTGCTGCCACCGCCACCACTACCATCAATATTCCAGGAAGACAAGGATTTGATATTTGCTAGTGGATTTGATTGGAAGGTCGTGTTAATGGGCTATGGATGTGGATTTTTGTTTGGAATAACGATGGGATGTATTGCCTTTAAAAGAGGAAAACCTCAATGGCTTATAAGGTTTATTGAAGGAAAACGAAAAGAAAAGGTGAGAGGGTGCAATAATCAAAGACCCAGGAAAAGAAGAAATTAATGCATTCAAGGTATTGTAGAAAATGATAAGGATTTCATTCTCTACTAGGAGTCAGAGGAATGAGCCTTTATCTTACAGCAAAGCATTAGAACCACAGAATGGTATCTGACGTCGTGTTTATTATACTCGTATGAATTAAGGTGCTGTTTTCTTCATTCTAAAATAATCATATTCATCTTTTCTGAGGATATTCTGTTTGAGATTGTATGGAATGTTAGAGCTAGTTTCGATTTTAGTCATATGCTTACTTTTTTTTTTTTTTTTTGTTGATAAAGCAGTCATGCTTAGTTGGAGTTCAATTTAGGGTATTTTGTGTGTTGGTTTCTTTGTTTGAGACTTCGTGGCATGTTGGCCTTAGTTTGAAGGGTGGCCTAGTGTTAAGTTGGGCTTTTTGAGAGTTACATGGTTTAGAATCCTTTTTCGGCTGATGTCAATTTTAAGCTAATTTAGCAAATTAAGTCCAATTGTTCAATTAAGTAATTAAACAATTGATATATGTATAAATAAACAATCAATAAACACAATCCCAATCACAAATATTCAAGCACATCGAACACAAGGATTTTTAAGAGAGAAAAACTCGAGAACTGGGCAAAAAAACTCTTTGAGCCACTACGACACCAAATTATCTACTAGCAAAAATAGATGAACTGGTGTATAAAGTTCAGTTTCAAGAACTATTACTCGGCCCATCAAAAAAAGGAAAAGACAAAAAGAACCACTACTCGGATCCAATAGATTGTATCACATGTATAAAGTTATCACTGCTGTAAGATTGAAATAAGTAGAATTGGATAAGTAGTTTTAACCTAATTTTCTGATAAGCTGATTCTTTCGCATCGCGCACGCATATATATATATATATATATAAACCCATTATTTTATGTTTTTTATTGGCAAATGATTGGAGGAATAATTAGAAGAAAATTGAAGCACTAGTAAAAAAGAGTTATAGCCAAGTAGGAACTAGGAGGTTGTCCCAGTAACATGCCCTGCACAGTCCACACAAAGAAGTGTTACAAAACGCAAGTCTTAGATTGAGAAATCCAATTTGTTCTCTTCTAAAAGAAAAACCGCACCAACCAACACCCTCTTGTTTTATGGTCAATTGACTATGTTAAAACTTAAAACCATCTGCATGAAAGAGTTCTTTTTCCCAGCACAAAGAGGCCTATTGTTGCTTCAAAGAAAATTCCAAAGAAATTGCTCAGTTGGATTGGGACCTAAACATGTGAGTGTGGAATGGGACATTAATTTAAATCTATAAATTACAGGAGTTTTTTTTTTTTTTTTTTTTTAAAAACAAACACACACACAAGAGAGAGAAAGGGGTTATTACTAGTTCAAACCTTGTTTTTCCCTTAGGCTCCGTTTGGGAGTTCATAAGGGAATGTAATGAAATTGAATTAAATGATCATAAGGGAATGGAAATGAATGAAATGTATTTTAAGTAAGGAAATGGAATGAAAAAGAATGAAATGAAATGAAATTAAGTAATCTTGATTGGATGTTTTAAAATAAATGAATGAAAATGAATGAAATGTGAGTAATCTTGTTTGGGAACAATATGGAGGGAATGGAATGGAATCATTTTATGACAATAATACTATTAGACCCCTATTTAAAATAAGGACAAAATTTAGCTAAAAATGATTGTAGCCTTAGGCTACAAACTCATTCAATATCTTTTTATTGGAGGTGAATTTTAACAAATCCACCATTGGATTGCATCTTCTTCTTATATCTCTCATTTTTGCAAAATTTCAAGAAAATAAAAGATCAATACTATGTCATCAATAAATTTTTAAATTGAAGTTTTTTAATTTAAAATTATGCATAAAATATAAGATATAGATTATATAGTAAATGATATCCGATTGATACAAAATTGACATGTGCATTAAGAGCGTAAAGAAATGTAATTCAACGTTAGATTTTCAAAATATAGTAATATTTATTTTATTAAGTGAGTTTGTAGCCTAAGCTACAACCAATTTTGTAGCTAAATTTTGTCCTTAAAATAAATGGTTGAATATATAGGGGGATTTTGAGAATTTTAGTTTAAAAAAAAAAAATCATTAAATATAATTTCATTCCCTCGTATTCTTCCTAATTTTGGGGGAAATGAAAATTTGAGATTTTAAGGGAATAGAGAGGAATGAGGGTTCCCTCCTACACATTCCATTCCCTCCCACTTAAAACTCTCAAACAAGGAAATGGAAGAATATTCTAAATTTTTTTTTTATTCATTTCTATTCTCTCCTCCCAAACGAGACCTTAATTTGTATTACCAATATTTGATCTTGATATATCTCTATCTTTGCTATTTATGAGAGTATATAACCATATTTTCAAGAAATAAATGAATTTTGACTTTCAAATATGCAAAATTGGTAAAGTCTTTGATGGTTGAATAAGAGATATGAGGTTCAATACTTGCCTACATAAAAAAATCAATTAATATCTTGGTCTGATGATAAAGAGCTATTACTAAGAGCGGACGCTATAAATTGAAACTCTCTTAACAAAATGCAAAACTTCTATTCTTTATATATATATATATATATATATGCAAAAGCAGCAAAACTTCTACATGGGTATAAGAATATGTGGTTGAGATTTATTTAATTTTTCTAATAATAAATGTGGATGGCTCTACTCCCATTAATGGAGAGTGGTCACCATTTCTAACAAACGAGAACCCTTCAATAACAGCTCACATACACGGGGACCCATTTGAATTTTTAACCCTTTCTTTTTTGGGTATTGTCAAATTTTCACATACACTTAATCAATTTTTAGGGTTTTTCTTTTGATGCTTTTAACTAGACAATATTCATATAATAGTTTCTATCAACGACTTAATTGGAAGAATCTTTATATATTATTAATATTTAATAAATTAAGATGTTTTAATAAAAAAAGATGGTTGATTAATTATGTATGGTTTAAAATATATATACAGTTATAACCAAAACTTATTATATATTCAACTTTAAGTAATCAAAGAAAATATATATATATATATATAAATTGTGGATAATAAAATGTGTTAGCGGTGAATTTATATGAAATTGATGTTGTATAAATAGTTACTTCTTATATATATATATATAATATATATATTTTTTTTTTGCTACCCTTTTTTTATTTTTCTTACCAAATGTAGCGTGGGATTTGTAGCCAAACTTGCCATCATCTTTTTCGTTTAATTAGTCTTTATCTTTTTTAGTTTATTTTATGCACAACTTTTTTATTTTTAATTTTTTTTAAAAGTTATAATTATACCTCAACTAATATTTGACAAATAGGCAAATCCATAATTGGTAAAAAATTATATTTTTGTTTTGATTGGTAGATAGGAGGAGAGTGCGAGCTGAGGTTTGAATTTTGAACACATACATAAACATCATTAAAAAAAAAGTAATTATTACAATTTATAAGACTATTACTTAAACATAAAAAAAATTTGCATCTACCTCTAAACAATAGGGCTGTTTGGTTTGTGAGTTTAAACAATAATTTTCAGTATTTAAATATTAAAAATTGTTGTTCCCAAAAAAATACGGAGTAACATGTTTGGTAGATGGTTTTTTTTTTTAAATGTGTTAGAAAAACATTGCTTAAATATTGGTGTTTAAAAACCAATTTGAGAGAGCTCCTCGTGGTAGNCAAATTGTCCTTTAGAGTTTTATCTCTGCATAAACATAGGGGTGTATAGGCATTTTTGAACAAAAAAAAATGAGGATCCAAATAGGAGAAGTCCCTTAAATAATAGTATAGATATAGATGAAATGGGGGATAAGGAGCAAATTCTACGTCTAAGATCATGTTTTTCAAAAAAATAAAATAAAATAAATGCTTAAGATTATCAAACACTCCATGGATAAACATGGCTAGTTTAAAATTTAAATTGTGCTTTATATCTAACCAAAAAAAAAAAAAGTAGCCTTTGCGCGTGTGATGAGGGTTTTTTTTTTTTTTTTGTCTTGTCATAATTTTTATAAATTTTGGATAAATTTGATTTGAAGACATGGATTAGTAAGACAGTGTTCTATTTTGTAGGCATTTTAAGCAAAATTGGAGATATATTTTTATGGGGTTGTTCTCAAGTTTTTTTTTCTTATTAAATGTAAAGTTAAGGGGTATTTCTGAACGGACAAAATTTAGCTACAAAATTGATTGTAGTCTTAGGCTACAAACTCACTCAATATCTTTTTATTGGAGGTGAATTTTGACAAATCCATCATTGGATTGCATCTTCTTCTTATATTCTCCATGTTTGCAAAATTTCAAGAAAATTAAAGATCAATAGCTATGTCATCAATAAATTTTTAAATTGCAAGTTTTTGTAATTTAAAATTATGCATAAAATATAAGATAATAGATTATATAGTAAATGATATCCGATTGATACAAAAATTGACATGTGCATTAAGAGCGTAAAGAATATGTAATTCACGGTTAGATTTTCAAAATATATAGTAATATTTATTTTATTAAGTGAGTTTGTAGCCTAAGGCTACAACCGATTTTGTAACTAAACTTTGTTCTTTCTGAACCACATAAAAATTCAGTATAAAGAGGAGAATCCTCTTATAAATAGTATAAATAAAGAGAATAAAAGTCTAACAATAACTATTTGTCACCTATGATTGGTTACTCATTTTATTGGAAAGGGGAACCACATTAGCCAGACGACGTGATTCTCCTAGAGAAGTGAATAACTGTTGACAAATACGCGTTTATATTTTAAGATTTTAAAAAATTGTATATTCTTTTTTTACATGAAAAAAAAAAGTTAAACCAAACATGCAAAAAAAAAAAAATCACCAAATCAACTCGAGCAATGTTTGCATTGAGCAGAGAATCACCACATTCATGCTCAAACCAACAATATCTTAATCAATTAACTAAAGGGATTGAAACTTTTTTTTTTCTTTGGCATAACATTCATAATATTGATAACCACAATATGGCTGAGAATGAATCCGGTCTTGCAAAAGCTGGTTTTGGAGCTATATGTTTAGCTTTCTCCGAACCACGTACCATCCTTTTTTGCATATGCCCACAACCTTCCATCCATTTCTGAGGAAAAACCTAAGCTGATCATCACCATCCCTTTTCTTCATCTGCTTCCTTAGCTTCATATATATCGGGAATATTTGAGACTGAATATTGGTATAAAATTTATGTATTGTTGTCTTGTATATATAACTTTCCTACTACGTACCTTGTGGTTGTCTTTTATATATACCCACTTGTGAAAGTCGTTAGAAACACTTATCTGAACTACCAAATTTAGGTACCCTTTATGTATATTCATTGGTTCATCAACTTAAACTATAGAAGGTTCTCTTCCAAAAGAACTGTAAGTAGAAGATTCAGGATGTATTCTCTCTGTTTGGGGGCCGACACTAATTAATTATAGTTATTTTAATTGTTTACTAGTATTGTATGTCCTAATCAGGGTCGATTTGTTGAATGCAATCTTTCGTGGTGTTCTATATCTGTAATTATGTATATATAGCATGAGTTTGCCTCAAATTAGTTCATTGATAATTTGGTAGAGGTTCTCTTTTTGGTTCCTCAAGAACTGATTTTGCTAGCTTATCGGTAAAGATCTATTTCATTTTCCAAATTTGCGTTCAAAGTTGAAACTCCAAAAGTAAATTAAAGCAAATCAGTCCTGGTAGGCAGATCACGCAAAGCATGTCAGTCTTCTATTTAAGTTTGAATAATGCGAGATACAAATTATTTTACAAAAATTTTTACAAACCGCGCACTGAAGTGATAAGTGATTATTGGTAAATGAAAAAATGATATTAATGGTGGACCTAGATGAAAATTAATAAAAGGTTGGCCACATCAATAGTTTGTAAAAATGTTATAAAATAGTTTATGACTGTAGCATTACTCTTTAAGTTTTGCTAACATGTTATTTTTTTATTGAGAATAGAACCAATAATTATACACCTAATCTTTTTGTGTCATACTTAATCTTAAGTATGACTTTATTAATTTAGATTTTGAATAACTTTTTCTTCTCTTGTAGATTCAACAGGTAAATGATGTAAGCAATACATACATTTGGAAAAAGAACCCAATCTTTCTAGATAATCAAGATTGCTATATAACATATTTAAAATTTTAAACATGATTATGATAATTTTTATTGCATTATTTCATTATAGCTTCTAGTTTTTTGATAAATTTCTTCTTTATTGTGAGATTTTCATCTGACATATTATATATTTATATATATTTTTTGCCAGTAACAAAGTTATCAGGAGATCTGAGTTGAGATTCAATTTTTTTTTTATTGTTCACCTTTTTTTAAAAATAAAGTCTTTCATATTCAAATTGAAAATTTCTAGTAATTATTTATAATTTAAAAATTAAAATAAAATGAACACTAACTACAATATAAAATTAAAATATGACAATAATAAAATAAGTTTTAAAGTGTAGAATAATCGATATAATTTAGGAAAGGTATTATTATTATTACAATTTTGCTTAACATTAAAAATCACCCAATCGCCTTAATATACTCTCAAGCAAAGATGAAATCAACACATAACTCAATGAATTAATACTAACTAAATCAAGATTAATTAGTTTCATATAAAAAATCATATATCATAGTTCAAGACTTCCAAGTATAAAATTTAACCCAAAAAAATTATGAATTTTTTTTTTAAAAAAAGAGTTTAATTTTATCTCATCTCCTCTCTCACTACTTGGGTGTTTCATGTTTGTGCCAGTGCCACATGACCCATGATGTCATGACTCATGACCCATCCTATAATAAAACATTACCCTTATTCGGCCAAAAAAAATTGACAACGAATTAAATTGTTAGGATATCATTCTGTGTTAAGCAAAGTCAGACTTTCACTTCTCACAAATATCCGGCCAACTAACCAAGATGCTTGACCTTCATCTTTTATTCCATCTAACTTTACTAGTATATCTATATTCTAATCACTAGTGATTTTTTGTCTAATATTCTTAAAGCAAACATGTTGAATTTAATTTTAATTTACTCTCTAATCTGCCCATGAACCGCTTTTGCAAAAAAAAAAAAAAAAAAAAACATTATGACATCCCATTTTTGGAAAGAGTAATGCTGGAGGCAGACTATTTTTTATTTTTTTATATCATACATGTTTAGATGGTAAATTATGATTAGTATAAGAGTCCAAATTTGGTAAGGATAGAGTGTAAACCCATGTTTTACACCATCCAACCACGTCAATATTTCACTTAAAATCCAATGCATCATACTACACGTAATAACATCTCAATAAAATCTCAATTTGGCTGAATTTATATATACCCATTAAAATTGATTGGTGTGGCTGTGTTTATTTTTAAATATGTGATAAGATGCTGTAGCATATTAAGATTTAAGGGGTAAAATATGAGTTTTACACCATATTCTTATAGAATTTAATCTCTTAATATAATATTATAAGTTCTTCTATGTACATAACAAAATCTCACAATATCTTTATAATAAATTGAGGTGTCAACCTACCATTTTTCAGAATAAAATGAAATAAAATAAAATAAAATATTAGCTTAGACTCATTACATCTAAAAACAAGCTAGGTATTATGAAAATGTGGCGAGATTTTATTGTACCAAATATTATTTTTTGTAAAGTATTACATGCAATATATATATATATATATATCAATCATATTATGCCAGGGTTTAGTAAAAAACAAAAATATTATGCCATGTGAATTTTGTGTGAAAAAATATTTTTAAATTGAGTAATGCTACAAACACAACAATGTTCACTATATTTGTAAAAGCCCTATAACTCAACTAATATCTTTTAGTGTCCTCTCTATTATAACTGCTAAATTAAAAAATATATATATATATATACTTTTACAACGGTTGAGTTGGCAACTTTCTAAGTAATTTATTGATTTCATCTTTTTACTTTAACAATATACCAGCTATGAAGTTATGAAATAAATATTTTTGTGAATTTTTTTAGTGAGAATTGGAAAATGAGAGAATGCACCAAATGGTAATCGACTCACTATTTGGTGCTCCATCTTTGTTGCTGCTATTTTTCTAACACAAACACCAAAAGAGGTGGCTCAGTCATCAAAGTTGCCAATTCGGTAACAAGAGTTGGCGATCAGATGGTTAGAGTTGAAAATCTAATGACCAAACTGACGACACTAACTACTAGACCATTAACTCTGGTTGATTGGATCAGCGGCACTAACTGGCGAACCAACAAGCCAACCATTAGATGGGGGAGCCACAATGTGTTTTTGTGAAATATTTTACCTAGTTTTTTAAAGTAAAATATTTTATAGCATTTTATAATAAAAAAATTATTATTAATTGAAAACATTTTTAAATTTAACCAAGTTTTACGATGAAACAATCAATAAAAACAATAAAAAGCAAAACATACGTAATAGAACCACANTTTTAAATTTAACCAAGTTTTACGATGAAACAATCAATAAAAACAATAAAAAGCAAAACATACGTAATAGAACCACAATGAAGCACAATAAAAAAGAGTATTATGAGAACACAATTTCACACTCCAAGTAATGATTATTTTTCTTGATTTTATGAGAACACAATCCTATTTTAACTCAAATCTTATTACATCTACGAGCACATTTGTAGACTGTAATAGACACTGTAATGTAACAGTTATTTTTATGGTTTAGCTATTCAATAATTTGGTTATGTTTTTATTATAACGAATAATCATTCCTTATGAATAGTCATTCTTTAAAATGATGAATAACTATTTATCTCTAAAAGGTTGTAATAGTTATTCCTTAGTAAATATAATAATTTATAACATTAATATATTTTTAAATAAATAAACTTTCTATATCTACCTAACAATTATGGAAATAAAAAATCATCAAAAAATTACTCATCTCTCTAAAATTTAAAATATATTATTTTCTAAGAAATATAATTGTATGAATGAGATTTTCCTAAAATAGATCATAAGTTTTATTCTAATGTTACAATTTCCAATCAAACTAATGAATAAGTTTAGTTATTCCATTACAACACATTTTATTCCCGTTAATAAAGATTTCAATTCTTGTTGTAATCCACATTCATTGTACTAAACGTACCCTTAGAGCATCAGCATCAGCATCAATTAGTGCAAAATTTTCATCTATTTTGCAAGAAAAAACCTACTTTTTTTCTATTTTACACACTCACTTTTACCAAACTCTCACATCAGTTTATCTATTCTACATATCTATTCAATAAAATATTCATTTCTTTTAACACTGTCATCTCTCAACTCAACCCCCGCAACCACCATCATCAACCCAACCTCCAACCTCCCACTGAGCAACAAGATCGATACTAGCATCCAAAAAAAAAAAAAAAAAAAAAAAAAACCCAAAGAACAAATCGGTGATCACTAGAAATAGCCCACCATAACCTAATCGAAACCCACACAACCCACCGACCCACACCCACAATCACCGATACCATTAACCCACACCCACAATTATTATCACTGCAGCCTTAAGCTTAACCAAAAAACTAGAAAAAAAAAAAAAAAAAAAAAAGAGGAAAAAAAAGAAAGAAAAAAGATCGGCGATCAAGAGAAATAGCCCACCATAACCTAATCGGCGATCAAGAAAAAACCAGCAACTGTGATCTGAAAGAGTTGATCTGATCCACAACAGATCGACAATTGAGCTTGAGTTGGCGGCGTGGGTTGGCGAGAGTGAGGTGATCTGATGAAATGAGAGAGTTGATCTGATGGCATGTGAGAGAGTTGATCGGAGAGAGTGAGGTGAGAGAGGAAATGAGAAAAAAAGAGAGGTGAGAGTCAGATGTATTGAGAGGAGAGAGAAAAAAAATACTATAATATTAAATAAAAGAGCTACAGTAACCATGCATATATGCACAGTTATTGTAACAATTGTGCACATTTACTCACTTTTATATGGACTGATGTGGGGATTTTTTTTGGTTAAAATGTGCAAAATGATGCACTTTTTGTATTACACACGATTTTACAACCGCTGATGCGGTTGCTCTTAGTGTATAACCGAAAATACTTAATATATCGGGAGTATAGTGAAATGGTGCTCCTTACTCTCATATTTACGATAAATCTCACTATAAATTTAATGAGTGAACCCACGCAGATACGAGAGAAAACAGCATCATCCACCATTATTCAAAAGTAAATGAGAATTACTGTTTAACAAAGATTTTTTCCTCCAAAAAGTTCCAACTACCAACCCATGTTAAAAAAGAAAAAAAGAAAAAAAAAAATTATAAAGGAACTAACCCAAATAACTGTCACTCTTCCCAACTCCAACTAACATTCCAACAAAGAAGAAAGAAAGACCGACTGGTGAAAGTTGAAACTCTCAGTCTCTCTCTTTCAGTCTCATCTCAATGGGCCTTTCTCTTCAGCGATTTCAACCTGTTCCTTCTTCTTCTTCTTCAGCGCCTCCCCCTAGGGTTATGGTTAGGGTTTCAATTTCCCTCCACAATTTTTCTCTCACTCTTCCTCCTCCTTTCTCTCTCTAGAATGGCAGACACTACGACGAGCACAGCTCCTTCTTCTTCTTCTACTTCTACTTCTTCGTCGGTGGCGGCGATCAGTAGGGACACCTCAGGCGATGCGGCGTCGTCTTCGAACTCGTCGCAACTTCGCGAAAACGAAGACCAAACTCAAAATGAGCATCAACACCGGTTTCGAGACCATGAGATAGAGCGCCAACAAGTCGGCCACGTTCCTTATCATCGTGGAGATCTATCGGGTTTCGATGACTCATCAACGGTCATCAGAGACGACACGTGGTCCTGCGTCATCGTCCTCCTCACCTTCTGGTTCTTCGGTACCCCTTCTCTCTCTCTCTCTCTCACATTTAATTACACTTCTATCCTCCGTATTTGAGATTTGGAAAATATGAGAATGTTAATTTGGATAAGTGGAAATACACGAAAAGATTGGATTCGAAATGAGGAAATTCGCTTAAATTTTCGTTAGAGTGAGTAACAGAGAATGTAATTTTGGATAGAATTGAATGATGGAAAGGAATTTATGTGGCGGGGTTCGAGATTTGGGGTAATCAGTCTAGTTTAATTGTGCTTGTTAGAGTGATTAAGCTCAACAAGTTTTGACTGTTAGAACACAGCATTTTCATTTTCAATGTGGTTGATAATGTTAGCTAAGTTTTGGTGATTTTTGTATTGCTTACAGTATCGATGACTTTGATATTGGGAGTCTATGGCTCGGTGAATTTACTGCTTGGACCTAATTGTTCACTTCTTTTGGAACCTAACCCAATTTTTGTGCAGTATATAAAGGTGATTGCCCCTTCATTCTTATTGTCATTTTTTTTCAATAGTTTGTGGTGAATGAAAATCCTCTGTCGACTGTCCCGCTGTGTGTTCCACTTGATGCTCCACAAGCTTGCAATACTTAAATAAGAGGAATACTTGTTTGTTTTCAAATATACCTTTTTTTAAAAAAAAAAAAAAATCAAACACATGGCATACTACAGTTTGTTTGTGAAGAATAAAGTGAAACACTAAGAGTGGGACATGAAACTTTGGTTCGTTTGTGGTGATGTGGTAATCTTAATTGGTTTATTAAAATAGGTGGAAGAGTTAAACGATTCAGGCCCCGGTCCAGTGTTATATGGGTTTTATAAAGCTCCGGTTCTTGATACTGTTACCACTTGGTCTGAAACACGTAATGCCACGGTTCCGGTTGATTCTCATGAGGCAAGTTTGCTTTGACAGAATATTTAATGCAAATCTGTATTTTTAGTATGTTCTTGAACCTTGTGATTGTATTGTTGATGTGGTGGGATTAACTTCTTTTTTTTTTTTTTTCCATCCTTATTCAGGAGTGGGCATATTTGCTAAATGCGGGGTCTCAGATAAATATATCATATAGTGTGGTCTCCCCAGGGTCCTCTGTTTTTCTCATAATTGCTGAAGGTAATGTGTCTGTGTAGAAATTTTATGTTCGTGCAGAAATTCTTTTTTGATAGATAGGTAGTACTTCATTAAATAAAAAGGAAAGTAACATAAAAAACCAAAGCACACAGGCAGTGTGCTAAGGATAAAACAAAAAAACTATAGTACATGTTTGGACAGAAATTCTTATGTATAGAAGTCAGTCACATTCTATGAAAATGGAACGTCTCCATTTAATTTTACAAGTTTGAGTGAAAGCTTGGTGCCCTAACAATTCATAGTAAGCAATTAAAGTAACATCATTTGATTAAGCCCTAAATGAATTTTATGCTCTTGTTTTAGTAATGGATACTGTTGCCTTAATTTCTCCAACTCTTGACTATAGATTTGCACTGTCAAATATGTTAAAAATAAAAAAAGCCATTTGATTTCTCTCTCTTTCTCTCTCTCTCTCCTTTAAGCAAGGTTTGGAGATTGACCTTCACACTGAAGCTAAATTTAACCTATCATAAGGCCTACCATAGTTGCAACATTTCTCTACCCTTTCTTTATAATTATTTTTTATTCTTCTGTGAATGTGTGTGCATAATGTGAAAATTATCTGTGTTTTTTCTTGTCTTTTAAATAAACTGATTGCAATTGTGCATTCATTGTCCAAATTATTCTGAAGCTGGGACATTGCAGGGAATGATGGCCTTTCTCAGTGGCTTGAGGATCCTACATACCCTAATACCACCTTATCCTGGAACCTTATTTCTGGTGAGATGGATGTTGGAAAGTACATATGTGACATGTTCTGTTTATTTCAATCATATACTGATGTTGGCAACTTCTGGTTCACCAGGAAGTGGCATGATTACACAGGACATATATGTGTCTTCTAGTTATTATGTTGCAGTAGGAAACTTAAACACAGAAGAAGTGGAGGTAATTTTGCAAATTTTCAACATATTATATTATAATTTACTGGTTTGATATGGCTCCAACTTGATCTATTTCAGAACCTTTATGATGATAAGTCCATGAATACACTTCTTTTTCTATTATCAATCTATGAAGAAATTCTGTTTTGTCTATCAGAAGTAATATTGTGTTACAACTGAAAAATGGAATCAACTAACTAATGTTTAATTCTGTTTTGGAACCATTTGGACTCTTGGCTCTCATTCGATGGCATATTAGGATTGCCTTGTAGTTGAATTGATTAAATTAAAACAAGTTGGCTGGTTTGGTCATTGTAATCTGTTCTGCTTAATTGAGCGAGCTTAAATTGAAGTACTTTATAAACCATTCTATGGAAGAAACGTTGAGAATCTTGTAAGGTTTTCTATTCAATGCCACATCTAAGGAATTTAATAATATTTAAGGAAATTATTTGCTAATATTTCTTTTCAAACATGATGAATGCCATAGCATCAGAGTGAGATTGTTACTACCCTTTCAGTTATTAGTGATGGCTCTACATGACTTAATGCTGATTCTGTAGCCCCTGCTTGATATTCAAATCAATTTATGTAATGAATATATATTGAGCATGGCATTTATTTCTCTCTGATTTAGTTGTTAAGGGAAAAAGAACCCCTAAAAAGAACCCCCCCCCCCCCCACCCCAAAAAAACCCCTCGCAAATACTGTCTTTAAAACTCATTGACTAATATACAGTGATCTAAATGATTCGTTCAATCCAACTTGTTCTCTTTTTTCAGTATGGAAAGTTTGGATACCCTTTATACTTTTAGCAACTGGATAGAAACTGCAATTTATGAGGCTTGTATAAGTGGTTTAGTCATTCTCAATATGATAGGGTAGATGTGTCTTCACAAAGCCCTTTGTGCCCCAAACCTCCTTTATTTAAGGCACATTCTATGAAACTTGGGGAGCATAGTTCCAGTTCCATCCTGCTAACCTAATGCTCTAGAATTTGTGTCCATTAAATTGATTTAATTCCTTTCCTTTTTAAATCTAGAGATATTATTGAATGAAATTTTGAGTAAACTCACTTCTTAACTTAGGCATTTAAGTTGAATGGTAGACTTTTAGTTAGTCAGTCTGTGCTCATCAAAGTAAAAAACTATTTTGTGGATACAATTTATTACTTTCACTGTCATATGATATGCTAATTGGTTGGTGGGAACCCTAGAATTCCTGCAATCTTGGAGCTGCTAATTTGGTAAGTTTCAAGTAACCCTTGCATATAATCAAAGTGTTTAGAGTGAGCGTCAATTTCAGTGAAATTTAAGGTCCTCAACAAGGGCTAGGATAGTTACATGGTGACTATTGATAAGCAAGCCATTTAATTTCAATAAATCTATTCCTCAATAGAACATGGCTAGTCATTTCTTCTTGCCATTATCTATGATTTAAGATATTTTAAGCAGTTATTATGTTTCTTCCTTGTCAACATTTAAGTTATTTTGTTGGTCCGAACATTAAACAGGTGCAGTTAAACCTCAGAGTGAAGGCTTATTTGTATAATACTACAGAAGCTTATTACAAGTGTACTTTTGCTGATGGGATGTGTGGTTTAAATGTTTTGTTTCCCAATGGGAATGCTGCTGTCCTAACCTCTCCTAGTGCTGAACAGGTAAGACTAGTTCTCTTGGCAGTTACTTTCATTATTATCATTTGCTCAATTGAGTAAACCCTGGAGCAAAATTGAAAAAAACTTTTAATGTAGGAAATCAAACTTTATATATCAGTCTGGATGGTTAATATGTTCAAATCATTTGTACCATAGGCACTATGCTCTTGAAATCATTGTTTCACTTGATTTTACAAAATTGTTTAATTACACCCATGGTTTTGCACTGGAGACATTGGTATAATACCTTCTTACCCTCTCCACTGGACTGAATTTTTTTCAAATCCCTTATATGTACAACAAATTTTACAGTTATTCGGAATTTTCTTTAATTGCTTCAGGGTAAAACCAGTGATGAGTTGTACGTCAGATTGTCCTATGGACCAAGATGGGTCACATATATTGTTGGCATAGGTATACTTTCATTCTTCTATTGCTTCTCTTAATGGAACCTTTATTTATAAATTGTACCTTAATATTTAAACTTGTAGGTGGAATGACTGTGCTCATGTTATTCGCCTTTAACTACTTAAACAAGTTCCAATGTGTCCGTGAAGAGGGAAGGTATGTCCCTTATGGGGAAATAGGATCTGAGAGAGCCCCTCTGCTTTCATACAAGGATGATGATCTCTCAAGTTGGGGTTCATCTTATGATTCCATTTCACATGATGAGGATGATATTGAAGACTTTCTAGCATTGGCTTCCCTAGAAGGGAAGTCCCAAGGGGATGGTGAAACCAGTAACAATACCCGGCGTCTTTGTGCAATTTGCTTTGATGCTCCTAGAGACTGCTTTTTCCTTCCATGCGGGCACTGTGTGGCTTGTTTTGAATGCGCAACTAGGTAACCAGTCTCCATCCTTTCCCTTTTCTTTCTTTTTTTTTTCCCTCTTTTTTGATTGGTAAAATTTGAACATAGAACCCAGCCTAGCCTCACCCAATCCTTTATTGCTTGGTCCCAAGTCCAAGAGTAACAAATTGGTCCAAAGTACATATTATAGATTTTACTAGAACAAATTGAACACCATTTATGATCTTGCAAATGGTAGAGGCACAGGTATTAATAATTTGATATAACATGTAAAAATGTTACTAAGCATGTTTTCTCTTATTTGCTATGCTTAAATGAGATGAAATTTGCCTTCTTTCTCGTCACAAGCATAGGTGTTACGATCTGTACTGTACTACGTACTGTGGCACCATTCTTGACATATTACGAGGGCAATTTAGGTTTTCATGACATGATTCAATCTAAACCCTTGCAGGATAGCGGAGGCGGCTGGTACTTGCCCAGTCTGTCGTAGGACCATGAAGAAGGTGAGAAAGATTTTTACAGTTTAAGCGACATACTTTCTTGTTAAAGTGGGCAAAGCCAAGTTGAATAATATGCAACGTGGATTAGTTGTCTACACCATTGCTTTCCTGCCAATCAATAGCATTCATTGAGAAAATTTGTAGCCGGATCATCAGGTATTGTTTGAAAGTGGAATGACCATATCTTGTGTTTTTTTCCAGTGGACTTTCCACGGTATAAAACAATTTCTAGGTATAGGAATGTGAGAATACACACGTAATATTCAATGTAATGGAAATGTTTTTATTCATTTCTTTGATAGGTTAGATTTTTGGATTTTTCTTTTTCTTTTTCTTTTTCTTTTTCGTTAATTCCAAATTTCCATTGATGTGCTAATATATAATACTGGAAGGGGCGACCTTTCTACTGGTTCTACCATGTAAAAGAAGATTTTATTTACAACAGCTGTGGGTGTCTTGTCTGCCCCTTTATATTGGAGATTATAAACAACAAAGAAATCTTACAAGCACAAATCCTCCATAAAGGCACATTGAAGCAATTCATTAATAACAAAACTAAAGGAATAATGTAAAAGGGCACCAACTGACTCGTTGAACATCTAGTTTGAATTTTTAAACCCTTAAAAATTAGGGAAAACGTGAAATTGATGATCCTATATCTCACTGTTGTGGAAAATAATGTTTGCATGCCATGTGATTGATTTTAATATATTAAAAAAAAAATTACAGAAAAATTTAATTAAAAAATTCTTAATTTAATTTGAACTCCCCCTCTCAATCATTTTCCTTTTTTTTTTTTTTTTTTTTTTTTTTTTTTTTCTAGTCGTCACTGTTCGCGTAAAATAATCTGCAAGCGCATAAAATCGTAACAAGTAGTAAAGTGTTTTTTTAGAAAATGAATGTCGAACCCACAGAGATTAACTATGTTATTGAATACCGAAATTCACTAAATAAATTACTATTTGGAAAATCGAAAATAAATGGAACATTCTACTATCTAAATTAAATTAAACTATTTAATAAAAATAAATCTACGAATAAAAAAAAATTAACAAAGCATAAAAATATAAAAGTGTAAAAATATGATAAGAATGGATCTAGAGCAGTTGATTTCCCCTAACAAATCCCACACAATTTATTCTTCCTAATTATTAAATTCTAATAATCTTCCGTTGATGATTAAAAATTCCTTAACTATTCAATATCTTCTCACAAATAATATCAAAAATATCTTCAGCTAGCAATTCCATATCTCTATGCGAATTTAATTAACTGGAGACTAATTACGTACGAATTTTCTGAAAAATCACACTAATCGCGATAAAGCATCTCTACTTTCACTCAACTAATGATGTTTAATTCTAGAACTAAAATAACAAATCACCTCTCGTTCTCATTGCAATTCAATTGATCAAACAATAATTCGTAAAAAAAATATTAAGCATTAAGAATAAGAATTAAACACTCAATCATGGAAATATTAAAAATAAAATAACTCAGAATAAAAATTGTGTGTTCATTGCTAGACTACATCAACGCTCTAGAAAATAAAATTTAGTTCATAATAAAATTGAAAGGAAAACAAATAAAACTTATATTTTTCATCTGAATTGGTTGATCAACATGAAGCTCTCGCCTTTGTGCTCAGATCCTCCTCCTCAGAAAGACTCCCAAAAAATATTCTTCAATGCGGCCCCCCTTGAATTTGCCCTAAAGAGCCTTTAAATAGGTCAAGGAATCCTATTACAAGTTTAATTCTCGTTTGGAGAAAATCCCAGATTTTTAGGCTTCACTTAACTGACGATTTTGGCCTATTTAACTTCAGAATTTGGGCTCTTGGTAAACTACAAAATTGTAGGCCTTTAAGTTAACTTTCCAGCCCAACTTGAATCATCTCGATTGGACGTCTGAGCCGAAAGTTATGCCAAAAATACTAACTGATATGCGGGTTGGAATCCTAATCCGAATTGGACTTAAATTTAATTGGGTTGGTATTCTCTTAAATTCATGCCTGGCTGGATGTAAGTTGGCTTGATTCAATTGGCTTAGCCCCACTTTGCATGTAAAGCCCTTTTGATTTCATGTGTTTTTGTGGGCAGGCCGAATCTTGCTAATGGTCATACGGCTATTGTTGGGCAACATATGAAATAAATGTGCTGCTGAATAAATGGGTCAAACATCAAGAAATCTCCCAAGTTGAAGTGCAGATTGAGGCCCATTGAAATAAAACACTCTTCAAGTCAACTGATTTGCATCCACAAGATGTGGATTAATCTGAAATCTTCTCAATCTTTCAAAGCACAAATGAATAGATAAATATAAATAAAAAATCAAATCAAATCAAAAGAAATAAAGGAAAACTAACAATTTTAATAAATAAGAGAATAGTAAAAATCATGTAAAAATTACACTTATCAGTCACCAACTATCACAATATATCACCGTACAAATCTAGCCATCTGCCAAATTGGTCGACAAAGTCAAAAAACCTATAACAAAAGGGAGTGTATATCATGAGACTACCATTTCGTAGTATGCAAGACTCACAAGCGTAAAACCCACATATGTTGTGAGCAACAAATCTTATAAGATCGTCTCATAAGATACATTTTACTTACCGACCTTGACCCTTCTGAATCCATTGCCATCATCACAGTGATGAACCTTTGCTCAAAAACCCTCTGAACCTATACCTTCATCCCAAATCCAAACCAGACACCAAACCCTGTATAACCAACAAGTTTATACCCAAAAAAAAAAAAACTGGTAGCACGGTTTATGTACATGACACGTGGAGCAATGTCACAAAGTAAAGATATAAAAAGAAGAATGATAAAGAAAAAGAGATCCTAAAGACGAGACTGATCAGAATTTGTATTTGTTATCCTTAGCTAGTTAGTTAAGTCATGGCGTTAAGGAGTAGTGTAGCAGTTAGATCGACCATTGTATTGAACAATTGAGTGGGATCTCTTGCAGAGTTTGTCAAGTCTGCTTGAGCATCTTTAACGAAATGTAGCTGTAGGGGATATTTGGCAAATCACATAGTTGATTGTTGAATAAAAAATGAAACGAAATACATTTGAACTGATTATATTTTGTGTCCCATCTGTTTATATGCATACTGAATAAAAAATAAAATAAACTCATTCTGTTGATTGATTTTGTTTAAAACCGTGTTCATTGCTTGACCCACTTGTCTTGTTTGATCCTTAATACATGTGTAGTAAATGAAATTACCAAAAAAAGAAAAAGAAAAAAGATCTTGAATTCATGGGACCCTTCAGTCTGATTGCTCAACGCCAATCATTGCTTGCAGTTGCAGCTAATTTAATGTAACAAAAAGTTGAGCCCCAAAGTACAGCAAAATCAAAGGTCAATTACTTTTACCCACACTCTGTAAGAAAATGAGCAATTGAAGGAAATAGTATGATGCACCCCCTATTGTTGCATACTGCAACTTTTCAGTCCCTTCTACTTCAGGGAAATCTTCATCTCCCGAGCGATTGAATCCCCCAGCCAACCACCCCAAGTTCTTGTATCCTCCTTCATATAACTTTGTAGCTGCCATAATGGACCTGAAATTACAACAACAAAATCAAGAAATTGCTAATTAAATTATCAAGCTATAGTGCTTAATTTCTGGGCCTGTTGAACAGAACATTATGGCCTTCATTTTTACTTGAAATGGATAGAGTTTCACAATTGAAATTTTTATTTTTCTAAATTTGACAGTAAAGAAGCATGGACACTTTAAAGCTCGGAACATAATCCTCTCTGTTTCACTTAAAATGGAGAGAATTCATTTCACGGATAAGATTTTATTTCCTAGATTTAAATATATACAAAATGTCACATCATTTAAAATTTGAAAAGATATACTTTTAAATTTGTAATATTTAATCTAAACTATGAAATGAATCAATTTCAATGGAGAAGATTCTAACACTTAAAATTGTTTTTGTCCCAAACACACCAAAGTACCTTATCTTCATGTGTATCCCCATTATATTAAAAGAAGAAAAAAAATTTATTTAAAAAAATTTCTTTCATTCTAATTATATTTTCAAAGATTTTGATCGTTGCTATTTATTTTAAAAACTTAAAATAATCACTATATATATATATATGTATGTATATATATATTCTGATACTGTCAGAATCTCCAAATTTTGAAATGCCCTACCTTGTTCAAAGTTTTCCTTCCACAAAAGCATCAACTTGGGCATTTTATATAGATGCAACTCTGTCAAATGTTCAACCGTCCCAGCATATTGTCCTTCGTTATCGAAGAAAAGATTAGTGACGGAAGGAGACTTAAGATAGCGTAATCCTTCAACAAATACCGAAGGGACTGCTATCAATTTATCATCTCTGCCGTATAATCTGAGAACTTCTAGTTTGCAAAAGAACTCTCCAAAAAGTCGACCATTTGTTTGATTCATGGTTTCATACCAATCCAAATCCAATTCACATAGGGCTTGTTATTAGGCTTCTAATGATGAAAGCTTGAACCTTGAGCTATTTGACCAAAGCTGACAAATGCTACATTGTTGGAGTCACAATGTTATTTGACCAAAGCTTGAACCTTGAGCTATTTGACCAGTCGGGTTCAAACAAGATCAAACACAAAACCATACTCCACATAGCACATAGCCCAAACATCAATCATGCCAGAAAATTGGTGGGCTTCTATATTACTGGCTAGAGGTTGTCTTTGAAGGGGCCAATGTTTATTTATTATGATTGAAACCGTTATCTTTAAAGTATTCGCCACTCACAAATTGAGCGAAACAGAATTGGATTCTGATTGAATTTGCAAATCTATATATATTCATAACATTGCTTTTGTTTGTTAGTCTTATATTTCCCAACAAGAAATCTGTGCTAAATCTCCTCTGGACTAGACTTGATTTTTTGTTTCCCTCTGTTGTGGGGAAATACATAATATTTTAGATTTAATGAATTTGCTTTGTTACTCACAAAATTGAGCCAAACTGAAAAGGATCCTGATTGAATAATCAAATTTATTACATATTCATGCCATTGCTTTTGTTTGTTATTCTTCTATTTCCCAATAATAAAAAGTATGTGCTAAAAGCCTAAAACTCCACTGGACTAGGCTTGAAATTTTTTGTTTCCCTATGTTTTTGACAGATACATGCTATTCTAGATGAGATGGTTTTGGAGGCATAGAAACAAGTTCTGCAGAACTTATGATGGTTGTTGAACAGATATCAAAGTGCTCTCTCTCCTTCTCCACACGCACTTTTTTGTTTTTTTGCACGACTGCTTCTGAAAATGCATAACTATTACTGATGAAAGGTCCGTTTACGCTTTACACACAATGCAAGTCAGAAAGTGCCTCCAATACCATCACCCTTGTCTCGAAATCAGCTTGTGGTGGTTGGAGTCAATGGCATGTGGCTTTTATGTGACCATTGCTTTTTGGATCTTATCTGTTTGACTTGTAATTGTTCTGTTCTGCAGAACTTATGATGGTTGTTGAACAGATATCAAAGTGCTCTCTCTCCTTCTCCACACGCACTTTTTTGTTTTTTTGCACGACTGCTTCTGAAAATGCATAACTATTACTGATGAAAGGTCCGTTTACGCTTTACACACAATGCAAGTCAGAAAGTGCCTCCAATACCATCACCCTTGTCTCGAAATCAGCTTGTGGTGGTTGGAGTCAATGGCATGTGGCTTTTATGTGACCATTGCTTTTTGGATCTTATCTGTTTGACTTGTAATTGTTCGAATGTTTTGGTAGTTGCTATTGGAGAAGTAAAAAACCCACAAGATAATAACAGAAAAATAAGCATTAATTTCTTCAAGAGTTGCTGTTATGACAGAAATTTGAGGGATTGGTGGTCGTATGGCAGAAATTTGAGACAGTGGTGGAAACTAATTTGGTTCTCAGTTGCAATTCCTAGACATGCCTTTATCAATTGGTTTGCTATTACGAATAGATTGGCTACCGAGATATATTACTCAAATGGGGCTACAAAGGTGACTCTCTGCGTTTATTGCAGGCTCCTTATGTGTGAGTCCTCCAAAAGAATCTGGAAAGAAGTTATGAAGAGGTGCTAATTAGGAAGCCTGAGTTTGAGATGGTCCAGACTTGTTGAATGGGGTTTGCATGATCTGAAGGGGAAAATTGAGAAGTTGTGTAAACTAGTATGGGGTTTGTTGTATATCATGTTTTGCATCGAAGTAATGCTAGGATATTTGAGGCCGACTCAAGAATGAGGAAAGTGAAATACAAGCCATTGAGGTCAAGTCTCAATCGGTAACCAAAGTGCCATGTTGTTATTCGAAGATGCCTCTATTTGTACTTGGCAAGTAAACTAAAATCGTTATTTGAATATTTTCACTGTGGTTAATTTATTTAAATTAAATCAAAATGCAAGACTATAAGTCATGCTTATTGTTCCTAAGAGTAAGACTTCGTTAACTTAGTTTGCATTTTTAGTGTTGTGTAATTATTGGTTTTACCGTTATTGAACAATGTGTTTAAGCTTTATGTGTGTGGTTTTCGTTGTGTTAAAAAATGTAGGATGATTGGTGAAATTGGATTGAAACAATTTGAATTCTTACACTCTGCTGAATCTCTCACTATCAGTATCACCCCAATTCGTTGGTCAGTGATCACTAATAACTAATAATAGGAAGACCTTGTGGCGGCCAACATTCAAAGACAGAGGGCAGGAGACAATGATCGAGCAAAGGGTAGTTTGAGTGGTGCTGGTAATTGGTGGCAGTGGGGTTTAATTTAGTGATCAAGATAGATGGTATTGACATCATAGAAGAGATAAAAGGACTATCAGTGGTGGGATGAAAGCTCATGCTGTGGGGTTGTTTGATTCACTTATTTATTTAGAATATGTATTTGAACATTTTTCTAACATCAACAGTGAGTATAGTGCTTTTTAGGACACTTGAATTATAGGCTAGCTCAATAGACTTGAAAGATGTGTCATAAACTTAGAGGTCTCAAGTTTCATTTACAACACTATCGGGACATATTTTTGGGGGGTATTTGTTAGGTTAAAAATGGAATAATTTAGACAAAGAATTGTAATATTCAATCATTTTATTTATTTTTTTCCTTTTGGTTTTGAGGCATTTTACACTATCATTTTCTACAACAAAATTTAAATATATAAACAATTAATCATAGTTAGCTCAAAATCCATACCGAATTTCTTTTAGGTTGCCACCTAACAAATTTTGATAATTGTTTTTGTTTATTTACTTTATTAGTTTGAAACCTTTGTTTTTGTCTAGCTTTGTTAGTATAAAAACTTAAATGTGGTTTGTAATTATTTAGATGACTAGATTTGTTATTATAAAAACTTAATTGTGGCTTATAATTATTTAGATGACGACAGAACTTAGAAAAAGATTTGTGAGTTCTGTGTTATTAATGTGGCAGATTTGGGATTGTAAATTCAAACTAATCGTAGAATGACCTGAATTTAGTTTTGGTGACAAGTTTTTCTGTACTGATTTGACTTCTAAGACGAGTCTCTATAGAGATGAATTCAATATTCTGAAACCATGTCCGTTGAAGTAAATTTTGTGTATCATGAACCATGTACCTGCATATTCCCAAATTATAAGCAAATTCAACTCCCGAGTAGGAGCAAAACTACTTTGAAATTGATGAAAGTTAACCCTTTGCGATGCAAAAGAAAAACAAAATCTGTGATGCATCATTTGATGACAAAGTTGGAGGCATTTCGTTGCTATAACAAGTTAATGTTGTGCATTCACAATCAAAGAAAATACATCCAAGACGCACTGCCAAACCTTAATTAGAAAGCAAAATTAATGCAAAAACTTGTGTGCAGTAGACAACTAAAAGGACAATCTGATCACCACACTTCTGAAGGTACACTCAATTGTTACAGAATTCATATTGGAGATAATTGTACCAAAACATATATAATTTCACTTTATTAAAGCATCAACTGCAATTTAAAAGGAAAAATAAAAGAATTTGAATTTTTTTCCTTTCATCATGGCTATGCACAAATGTTCTTGCATACTAAAAAAGCAATGCCCTACTTCTCACAATCTGAAGATTCTGAACAAAAAAAATTTAAGCACCTACTTCAATCATATAAATATGATGGCCTTCAACTCCGTGATAACTGCTCAAAACCAAAAAATAGTTTGCATGGAGAGGATCAGAATAAGGATATACATTCAAATCCAAATGTTTTTTGTGAGTAAAAGGTTAAATAAATAACAATGTGATGGGACTAACATTCAAATTATTTAAAACTTTCAAACTTCATGCTTCTTGAGACAAATTGAAATGCTATTCAAACTTCATGCTTGGGTTGCTGCTCGAACTTCACTGGGAGGGGAGGAACTGGTGTTGGCCATGGTTGTTGCTTAAGTAGGAAGACAGATTTCGCTTTGTCAACTAAGGGTTCCCTATTTCGTAGTTGGATGACAATTTTCAGTACCATCGTTTGCAAGTTGCACATAACAATGTTATTGTGGAATTTGAAGAAGAGAATTTTGTCATCACTTGGGTGAAAAGCAGGCAACAACATGAGCGGTGATGAAGACTCCTTCGCTATCTTAACAAGATTGGGATGTTCTGTAACCATGTTCTTAAAATAAACTTTGTGTTTCTGGCACTATTTACCTCCATTATCATAATCCTCGAGTTCCCAAATAGAAAAATTGTTAGCGTTGTGACAGGTGGGATGTTCTTGCCTGAGAAAATGAGGAGTGTAAATTAGACTCCAATTTAATATTTAATTTTTTTTTTCTCAGCTTTGGCATATATATATATATATATATATAAAGCAAAAATACACTTTAATTTTGGTCCTTATATTGATTTTGCTATTATTGTAGTCCCTAAAATAAGAAAATCAATTCTATTTTGGTCCTGCTGTCAACTGACCACTAAAAAAAGTCTTACGTGGCGAACAGATTGCATAGATGCCATGTTAGATGTTGACGTAACTGATAAAATAATAATAAAAATACATGCCAGCATCCATGTCAGTATTTTAATAAATAAAAAAAAGCCACCTCAGAAAATTAAAAAACAAATAATGAAATAGTTTTTTTTTTTTTTAAACCGTAGATCTTTCTTTTTTTTTCGCTTTTCATTATTTTTCGAATGAACATTTTTCTTCTACTTTCCCTAAATATGAACTTCATGCTTCATGTTCTTCCCCAAATCAAGACAAACCCAACCAGCCAACCCACTCATAATTAATCTCAATACAGAAAATTCTAACAACCCCATAAATCCAACAAGTTCGAAATTTTATTGGGAAACAAACACAGAAGAAGCCCAAAAACATACAAATTCACATTAAAACAAACACAAAACCAAACTCACTGAGACCCAAACCTATAAACATGAAATCAAGACCCATAACCACATCGATCTCCACCTCCATTACTGACCACCCACCCCCACAGAAACCTAGAAAAACCTAGCCACCTCTAACGAAACTTGTAAACACGAATCCAAGACCCATAGCCACACCAATCTCCACGACCACAACCCACCCCAACGGAAACCCAGAAAAACCCAATTAAACCCACTACCACCATCGCCGAAAAAACCCAACCCCACAGAAACCCAGAAAAACCCAATCAAACCCACTACCACCATCGTCGATCAAACAAGAGAGAGGGAGAGAGAGTAACCAGCTGATGGCAACAGCGATGGTTGAAGATTCGAGCTTCGAGGATGATCAACAGCGATGGTTGAAGATTTGAGCTTCGAGGATTCAAGATTCAAGCTTTGAGGATGGCAACACCGATGACATCGTCAACACCAAGATTCGCATCCTCTCTCTCTCTCTCTCTCTCTCTCTTCAGCAATACTATGAAAACTAAAGTAAGCCTCTAGATCCATTTGTTCTCATATTTTTTAATTTTTAATTTATCTATGCATTATAACCGTTTATTTATTTATATTGGTATGATCGAGTTATGAAAAACAAGTTTTAGTTTTTATATCTGTTTTAATTTTAATGTAAAGCTCTATTTTTCAAAAAATATATATATATATATATATACACGCGCGCGTGCACACACACTCATATATATATATATATATGATTTTTGATTTATTTGTGGATTTCTTTGATAGGGTAGATTTTTGGATTTTTTTTTTTTCGTTAATTCCAATTTTCCATTGATGTGCTAATACACTAGAATTATATAATACTGGAAGAGGCGACCTTTTTATTGGGTCTACCATGTAAAAGAAGATTTTATTTACAACAGCTGTGGGTGTCTTGTCTGCCCCTTTTTATTTGAGATCATAAACAACAAAGAAATCTTCCAAGCACAAATCGTCCATAAAGGCACATTGAAGCAATTCATTAATAACAAAACTAAAGGAATAATGTAAAAGGGCACCAATTGACTCGTTGAACATCTAGTTTGAATTTTTAAACCCTTAAAAATTAGGGAAATCGTGAAATTGATGATCCTATATCTCACTGTTGTGGAAAATAATGTTTGCATGCCAAGTGATTGATTTCAATATATTTTTTAAAAAAAATTTGCAGAAAAAATTAATTAAAAAAATTCTTAATTTAATTTGAACTCCCCCTCTCTCTCAATTGTTTTCCTCTTTTTTCTAGTCGTCACTAACTATCACAATATATCACCATACAAATCCGGCCATCTGCCAAATTGGCCCACAAAGTCAAAAAAACCTATCACAAAAGAGAGGGTATATTAGGAAACCACCATTTCGTAGCATGCGAGACTCACATATGTTGTGAGTAACAAATCTTATAAAATAATCTCATAAGATTTTTTTACTTATCACATATAAGTTGAAAAACCTACCAAAACCGACCTTATTGACCCTTTTTGAATCCATTGCCATCATCGCAGTGATGAACCTTTGCTCAAAAACCCTATGAACCTATACCTCCATCCCAAATCCAAACCAGACACCAAACCCCGTATAACCAACAAGTTTATACAAAAATAAATAAATAAATAAATAATAATAACAATTGAAACTGCCAGCATGGTTTATGTACATGACACGTGGAGCAATTTCACAAAGTAAAGATATAAAAAAAGAATGATAAAGAAAAAGAGATCCTAAAGACGAGACTGATCAGAATTTGTATTTGTTATCCTTCGCTAGTTAGCTTAGTCATAGCGGTAAGGAGTAGTGTAGCAGTTAGATCGACCATTATATTGAACAATTGAGTGGGATCTCTTGCAGAGTTTGTCAAGTCTGCTTGAGCATCTTTATCGAAATGTAGCTGTAGGGGATATTTAGTAAATCACATAGTTGATTGTTGAATAAAAAATGAAACGAAATACATTTGAACTGATTTTATTTTGTGTCCCATCTGTTTATATGCATACTGAATAAAAAATAAAATAAACTCATTCTGTTGATTGATTTTGTTTAAAACCGTGTTCATTGTTTGACCCTCGTCTTATTTGATCCTTAATACATGTGTAGTAAATGAAATTACAAAAAAAAAAAGATCGTGAATTCATGGGACCCTTCAGTCTGATTGCTCAAAGCCAATCATTGCTTGCAGCTAGTTTAATATAACAAAAAGTTGAGCCCCAAAGTATAGCAAAATCAAAGGTCAATTACTTTTACCCACACGTAAGAAAATGAGCAATTGAAGGAAATAGTATGATGCACCCCCTATTGTTGCATACTGCAACTTTTCAGTCCCTTCTACTTCAGGGAAATCTTCATCTCCCGAGCGATTGAATCCCCCAGCCAACCACCCCAAGTTCTTGTATCCTCCTTCATATAACTTTGTAGCTGCCATAATGGACCTGAAATAACAACAAAATCAAGAAATTGCTAATTAAATTATCAAGCTATAGTGCTTAATTTCTTGGCCCATTGAACAGAACATTATGGCCTTCATTTTTACTTGAAATGGATAGAGTTTCACAATTGAAATTTTTATTTTTCTAAATTTGACAATAAAGAAGCATGGACACTTTAAAGCTTGGAACATAATCCTCTCTGTTTCACTTAAAATAGAGAGAATTCATTTCACAGATAAGATTTTATTTCCTAGATTTAAATGTATACAAAATGTCACATCATTTAAAATTTGAAAAGATATATTTTTAAATTTGTAATATTTAATCTAAACTATGAAATGAATCAATTTCAATGGAGAAGATTCTAACACTTAAAATTGTTTTTGTCCCAAACACACCAAAGTACCTTATCTTCATGTGTATCCCATTATATTAATAGAAGAAAAAAATTATTTAAAATGATTTCTTTGATTCTAATTATATTTTCAAAGATTTTGATCGTTGCTATTTATTTTAAAAACTTAAAATAATCACTATATATATATATATATATGTATGTATGTATGTATGTATTCCAATTTTGTTCTAATTTTTCAAAAATTGATGTATACTATTGTGTGACTTGTGTTAATGTTTGTGTCCATGCTTTATTTGTTTGACAATGCATAAGATCTCATGAATGCACCTTAGATTTATAATATTTGATCTAATTATTAATTAACTATGAATTGGATTCATTCTCCAAAAAAAAAAAAAAAAACTGTGAATTGGATCGATTTTAAATAGAGAGATCATTCAATATAAATGCATGACAATTTATTACAATCCATGCCCAGCTAGCGACTTCAGCCTTGAATATGAAAATGAAATTCTCACCTTAGCCCTTGACCACAAGCTACAAGAAGTTTAGAGTCCTTATTAGGAACAACCTCCTCTACTCGCAACAAGAAATCAGGATTCATGGTAGTGAAATATTGGCCAGTCCATAGCCCAATGTAGCCAAAAATGGCTATTGTCCTTGTCCTCAATAAACAGTGGAACATACAGTGACCCCTTCACACGACCCTTCTGTGTCTCCCAAACGGGTCTGATGTCCAGGAGTGTGAAGCCATCGGAATTAATGGCTGCCACTGCTTCCTTCGTCTGTATGGCCCTGATGGCTTGGGACTGTATGAGATGCCGGTCATTATTGCTGCCGGACGCTGCATTGACTTGAAGTGTTGGTCTTCTTTTGGTGGTGGGAAGGGGTGGCTTAGGTTGTTTCTCATGCTTTGAATTGAACGTGGATATGTGGTACAGTTGGATTGCCATCTCTCTCTCTCTCTCTTATCCTGAACTGGAAATCGGTGTTATTGATATTTGTGCAGTGAATTAATCCAATGATCCCTTTATTTTGAGCTATTTCTAACTTCTAAGCAACAAGCATCGAGTCAGGGGTTCGACCCCTGGATAGAGACATGAGTGAGCTTTTTTAATTTTTATTTATTTTTAATAAAATAGATAGGTTAGGATTTAAAACTTATGGTATCCATTTTTATGATAAACTAGTCATAAATTTACACGATACAACTTATAAGTATTACCTTCTCAAAAAAAAAAAAAAAACTTATAAGTATTAGTCCCAAAATCTTTTTAAAAATGATAAGATTACTTTCTACTTATAAAAAAAATGCATAACAAAGTATAATTGATATAATATATTAGATTTTTAAATTAAGTTATCTATATTTTTTATTTGAAAGTGTTTTAAAATTTGTAAGTTTTTTTTTGAGGAAATATAATACATTTTATATTCAATTATTATATAAAGCGAGATATTTTATAAATAATGTAATGTGAGGTTGGAATTTGTTTCTATTGTTTTTTATAAAGAATTCATCCTCTAAAATGACCCGAATTGGATTGAAGTGGACCAAATGGACTAAACAGATCGATGTGGACCAAATTGAAGTGGACTGCATTAGATCGTATGAACCGAATTAGACTAAATTGGACTGAATTGCAGAGAAGTGGATCAAAATAGACTGAAATGAACCGAATTAGACTGACATGGACTGAATTGACCTAATTTGACCAAATTTGACCAAATTAAACTGAATTGGACCATATGGACCGAATTAGACCAAAGTGGACCGAATTGGAGCAAAAGAACCAAAATGCTAAACTGACATGACTCAATAGGAGTGTAGCAAAAATATATAAATATAGATGATAGGATTTCAAATTTGTGGCATTTGTTCCAAAATTACTGCTTTATACCATTAAGTCAATACACATGCTTTATGATAATTACTCATTTTCATTAGGTCAAGACATCAATTTTTTTGTAAGCAAGTTTTTAATCTAATTTCTTTATATGATGATAAGAAACTTTATTATTTAAGCTAATTGAAATTCACATGAGAGAGCTATTTCTAAACATGACATTATATAATGTTTAGTAAACAATCACATAGTGTGAAATGTGAATGTCTAGTTCAACCCTCGCAATAGTTGATGAAATTTTTGGTTCTTGAATAGAGAACTTAGAAGTGAAGATAGAATTTCTGTATCAAAAAAAGAAGTTAAGATAGAATTTCATTAAGAAACTTCTCTTAACTTTTATAAATCTATAATGACTTTATTAATGAGAATAAGGGAGTTACAAAATATCTAAAAAGAAATAATAGCAACTGCATCACTCATTTTATATTTGACAATATCATTCCAGAAATGTGTCAGGGCTAGAATCGCTAGATAATAAAAATCCTGTAGTCTCACTAATTGTCTGGCAAATTCAGCCACACATATCTTTATAGATCTAGCTAGCAAGTAATGGTAGGAAAAAAAAAAAAAATTGAACTCCAAACATAAATAATTGAGAGAGCTAGTGTAAAATGTTCCGATAGTGGTTGTTTGATTCACTTATTTATTAGAATATGTATTTGAACATTTTTCTAACATCAACAATGAATATAGTGTTTTTGGGAACTTGTATGGTAGGCAAAATGGAATTGAAAAATGTGTTATAAATTTGGAGGTTTCAAGTTCCATTTACAACACTATGGTCACATATTTTTCGGGGTGATTCATGGTTAAAAAGTAAAATAGTTTGGCCAAATAATGTAATATTCAATCTTATTAAAAAAAATAATTAAAAAAAAAAAAAAAAAACATAACTTTTGGTTTTGGGGTCATTGTACACTTACCATTTTCTACTACTAAATTTAAATGTATCAATAATCATGGTTAGCTTAAAATCCATTCGGAATTTCTTTTATTAGATTGCCACCAAACAACTTGACTCAGTTTGTTTCATTATAAAATGCTTTCTAACATTAAAGCATTTGAATTGTTGGCCTTCCTAGACTTGTTCTTGCATTCTCAATGGACAATGCACTACTTCCAATAAAATGCTCTTCCTTAAAAGATGGGAATCGAAATAAAGATATAATTTTCAATCCAAATGTTTTTTTTACTGTTGAGTAAGGAAAGATTAACAGCTTATTTAATTGAAGTTGAAAAATTTTGTTGAAAGTATTGTTAATAAATGTAAAAGTGCTGAAAGTATTATAGGTAAAGGTAAAAGTTAACAAAAATAATACAATGAGACTCGTAAATAGATCAAAAAAAATATACTGACACCCATAAATAGTAACAAAAATAAGTTAAATAGTAACCCAATTGTAAGCTAAAATACTTAAATAAATAACAATGACTAGCAATTCAAATTAACAACTTTCAAACTTCATGTTCAACTTCTTGACACAAACTAGAATGCTATTCAAACTTCAATGGGAGGGGAGGAACTGGTGTTGGCCATGATTGTTGCTGAAGTAGGAAGACAGATTTTGCTTTGTCAACTAAGCGTTGTCGCTGAATTTGGAAGAGAGATTCTGAGTTAAATATGTTTTCCTTCGTATTTTCTAGTTCGATGGCAACTTTCAATACCATCGTTTGCAAGTCCCACATAAGAATGTAATTGCGGAAATTGAAGAAGAAAATTTTATCATCATTTGGGTGGAAAGCTGGCAACAGCATCATCGGCGATAAAGACGCTAAATTCGCAAGATCGGGATATTTTAAAACCATGTCCTTAATATAAACTTTGTGTTTCAGGCACCATCTACCTCCATTATCATAATCCTCCAGTTCCCAAATAGAAAACTTGTCAGCAGTTAGAAATTGGTACCTGTATATCGATGGAGAACCTTGATAGATTATCCGAAGATGCCCTCGAAACACACAAAGAGAGACTGACCAGAATCCATCATGCGGAAAGCTGTTGGGTGTTTCAATATAACCGCATCGTTCTGCATCGTTGAATGGATCGAACACAACAATGCCTTGGAGTCCTCTCTCTGTATAATTCGCCAAATGCATCATCGCATTGCAAGCAACAACACCAGCATTCTTAGATATGTAAGAGTACGGTTTCAATCCCCGTGGTGACAAAGAAACAACTGAGTTGCACCATTCACCAGTGTCGGAAGAAAAAATCTGCATATGTAATTTAGTATTGGGGTGAGTGGGAGGATGAAAGCGTACCACCTTATATCTGTAATGTGCATGGGTTTTACATCCCTGCTCTTCATCACAACTATATGGATCGCATATAAAGCCAACTATAACGTCGTCCAAGTTACTGTTGAAGGGAAGGGGAAGGCGAGGGAGCGTGATCCATTGTTTTGTAAGCGGATTGCAGATGCAATACTCACAAAAACCTGGCTTAAAATTTAAAATAAAGTCTTCCTGAACTTCTCTGTATAGTAACAATAAGTCGTTGAACGATGCTCTGATTATATAGTGATTATCTTTCCTAACTCCTGGTTTGATACAGGGAAGAAAGTTGAGAAAATCATCACCGACGACACAGTCCCCAGAATTATCGGATGGAAAAACCAGGAGGTCCAGGAAATTCTTAGTAGAACTAAAACAATTCTGTAACACAAGAGTAAAAGGGTCTGAGTTCGAGTCTGATGAATTTGATTCACTGAATTGATGGCGGTGGTGAATGAGGCCGTGAACAAAGAAAGGATCGGAAATAAGAGAAAACCAGCGCTTTGAGACGGATTTGAATTGGAAAGCAGATCGACAAGGGAGTCGATAAAAAATCTCCGACAACAGAGCATCAGGTAGTTTGTTGATCAATTCATATAATGGTTCCGATGATTCGGTCGGATTTTCTTTTCTTCTTTTGCGACGTGGGAGCAAAGAAAGGTCTGTGCTTGACTTCGAAAGAGACATGGCTGCGGCAAAAGCAGAGAGATTTGTTGGGGAAGAAGAGAAACAGACGTACCTGTATCTACTCTCTCCACCTCTAGGGTTTGTGTTTATGTGAGTGGGTATAAGTAGGGTCCAGTTCACGGCTGAGATTGATTTAAAATCAATCTATGGCCTAAAATCAGCCACGCCATTTAAAATGAACTTAACAGAGCAATGTGACAAACTTAACGTTAGTTTTCAACGTTTCTTCTGTCGTTCTCACTTTCTCTGTGTCTCTTGTCAAAAATCCATGGCTCCTCTCTTCAGTTTCTCCCTCACTCTCCCTAGCGCTCCGCTCTCTCGACTCCGACTGCGCCTCCACCAGTCTTTCCACCTCCACGCTCTCCATTTCCAAGGGAAATCCTTCTCTTCTCTCTTTCTCTCAAATGGGTTTCTCTTTCTCTGTCCCCTAACGCTCCACTCTCTCAACATCCACGCTTGCTCGGTGCGTCTCCCTCAACCTCGTCGGTCACCGCTGCTAGCATACCCAACTCAGACCGATTAGCAAAAAAAAATCTCACCATCTGAAACCAAACCCCCAAACACTCACGCCTACGAGCCCTTTTTAGAAAGGTAGGGCAAGGGTTGGGGTTTGGAGAGAATCGGGTGTAGAGAGAAAGGTTGATACTTTTGGGTTTGATCTAGGGAGTGAAGTGAGATTGAGAGACAGAGAAAGAGATTTTGGTCAGAAGAAACCACCATCGGAGGTGGTGTTGGGTGGTAGTTGTGATGAGCCATGGTGAGGCTGACTTGGGCTTGTTTCAGAGACCACCGACAGGTAGTTTTCCCTTTTATCTCTCATTTTTTTCATTAATTTTTTTTTAATAAACTCTGTTTGGGTGCTGAGTAAATAACGGTGTCACAATTTTGTTGATTGATTTATTGCTGCTGAATTTAATTCTATTTTCTTTTATTTTTAATGTTTTCGGTTTCTAGCTTTGGAATGGAATTTGCAAATCTATGTTGCCTTATTGAGAAGAACTCTGATTGAATTTGCAAATCTATATAGCTACTAATTATATGAAATCATGGTTTTGATGTTTGGTTCTATTAACACCACATTTTATACGATCACATTTTTCTCAACCAAATTCATTTTTTGTTGATTTGACAATATGCCATTTCTATCATTTCAAGCTCGATACAAACATGCATGCATACATACATATGTAAGCGTTTCCTAATTCTAAGCTCGCCTATATAAAAAGCAATTAACAAAAAGTTAAATAAGCTGACGCAATATCGACGCTCTATTTTACTTTGCCTAACCAAAAATGCAAAATTAACTTCAATTTTGATCGTTGTTATTTTATTCTTTTTGTGGGGAATTTGGGATTCCATGTACATGTTGGCTTTGTTTTTTCGTTTATATGAGAGAAAATGAAATGCCTATAACACTACAGTAATCGTGTTTGTTTTCAATTTATTTGGAAGTGTAGGTTGCGCCATAGAGGTCCTGATTGGAGTGGCTTGCATTGTCATGGAAACTGTTATCTTGCTCATCAACGATTAGCTATCGTAGACCCTACTTCCGGCGATCAGCCACTATACAATGAAGACAAGACCGTTGTTGTCACGGTATTTTCTATATCTATTTTATTTTTTTTTCAATAAATCTAGTGGCACTAGAATTTTCAACAAGTGTTAGGCAATCGAGCTGGTGTCAGTGATGTGCCCATGTGAAAGTAACCAATCACAACTTGCTACCTTAAGAAAGTTGTGAAAAAAATTGTCTTGAATTCTTGATTGTTGTTCTTGGTTTTTTCCCCCTCACATGTATGTACTAGGCATTGAGGATAATTGATAACAAGTTCATATACATAGCATACACAACAAGATTGATATATATATGGACAAAGCTTCATGTTACTCATCTTAGAATTTTGGAACTCTGTCCTTAGGTTAATGGTGAGATATATAACCACAAACAATTGAGAGAGAAGCTGAAGTCTCACCAGTTTCGAACTGGAAGTGACTGTGAAGTGATTGCCCATCTTGTAAGTAATTGAAAACCTTTTCAGATTTTGTGCTCATACTTCTTATTATAAGCAATTGAGAACTTAGCTACTTATCTTTCCAGTATGAAGAGTATGGAGAAGATTTTGTGGACATGTTGGATGGCATGTTCTCCTTTGTTCTTCTTGACACCCGGGACAACAGTTTTATTGCAGCTCGTGATGCTATTGGTATTACCCCACTATATATCGGTTGGGGTCTTGATGGTATGTAACTTCATTTTGGTATGAGGAATGTTCTTTCTCTTGAGATCTAGGTGGATATATATATATATATATATTGAATGACGTAGGGAAGTTTCTAAAGAAGAGCCCTTTGGACTCGTCTCTAGATAGTAAAACCTACGGGCAACTGACCCTACCTGCTAGAACCAATTGCAGAGTAATCTAGGGGTTTCATCCCTAACGGGCTAGATCTAAGTGGAAGATTAAAAGTTGTTGGCTATCATATATTGGTCTCCTTTCCTATCTATAGAGCTGGTATGAGGGATGTCCCAAGCATTATTTAATCTTGCTTGGCTCCCAATATTTAGGTTCCTGTAGATTCTTTCTTAATTTATAATTTTCATTGTTGATATATTAATACTTTTATGCTTATAAAAACCATTCTGGTGCTAGACATTGTTTACATGGCAATGCTGATATCTCGTCTTGTGGTCAATGTTGATCATATATAAGAGCACTAGTATGTTTATTCCTATTTCATTTATATGCCTTTGTGGTTTACTTGTTTTAGTGAAGCCTAAAAGATTTGAGAAGATAAACTATTTTGTTAACGTCAACAAGGGATGGCAAGGAGGTTTTTTTTTTTTTTTTTTTTTTTTTTAAAAAAAAAAAGTAAAAACAAAAGTAGAAAACAAAGGAGGATCAGCACAAATAAATAAATAATTAGAATTCAAAAAAAAGGATCAATGGATAAAAACAAAACACCAAGAAAGATCGACGGATAAAAACAAAAGGCAAAAGTTAGGGTTTTTTTTTACCCTCACATTTTCAGCCGCCTCACTCTCTCTTCCTCATCCTCACCTTCGGGTCTCTCTCTCCCTCACTTCGCCAGCTCTCTTCCTCCCTCAGCCTCGCCTTGCCTCTCCCCTTACCTAGCCGCACATCTCTCTCTCCCTCACCCTCGTATCTCCGCCGCCGCCTCAAGCTCCTCCGCTAGACACTGCCGCCGCCCTACCTTCTCTCATCTCCTCCTCTGCTGCTAGTCCGGTACCTCCTATAGAGCTGGTATGAGGGATGTCCCAAGCATTATTTAATCTTGCTTGGCTCCCAATATTTAGGTTCCTGTAGATTCTTTCTTAATTTATAAATTTCATTGTTGATACATTAATACTTTTATGCTTATAAAAACCATTCTGGTGCTATTGTTTACATGGTAATGTTGATATCTCATCTTGTGGTCAATGTTGATCATATAAGAGCACTAGTATGTTTATTCCTGTTTCATTTATATGCCTTTGTGGTTTACTTGTTTTAGTGAAGCCTAATAGATTTGAGAAGATGAACTACTTTGTTAACGTCAACAAGGGATGGCCAGGAGGTTTTTTTTTTTTTTTTTTGTCTTTGTTTTATTATCTTTCTACTTTGACATTCGTTCCTGTTCTTGATTAATTATGTTTTATATATTATTATATATTTCTTAAGTGTAAATTATAGTAGTTGCAATCTTTGTTGACTTTAATCATTTCTAATAAGTGGGGTATGTTGACATATAAGATGGGCTTGATCATGGGAAAAAACTACAATGCTTCTAAGTTCCCATTTCCTCAGCTTTAGTGAGATCTTAAATTAGTGGTAATTTAAAGTCTACCCAGTTTGGCTCAGTTGATACTTTAACTTTTGTTTTGTACTTCATCTAGAGCTTGCCCTTTAATCTGATATTTTAATTTTCAAAATCTTATTGAGGACCGCATACTTTAATTAATGGTTGATCATATTTTGTAGGATCGGTATGGTTTGCTTCAAAAATGAAGGCTCTGAGTGATGATTGTGAAAGATTCATGTCTTTTCTCCCTGGGCATCTATATTCCAGCAAACAGGGTATACATCCACAGAGCTAGTGAAGAGCAAAGTTCTCTTTTGATTAAATAAAGTATTGGTTGTGCATTCTCAAAGTTGATGGACTAATCTTTGTTATGGGTTGGTCTAAATTCTGAAATCTGTTTTGTATTTGAAGCTCCAATTCATGTTAATGAGGATTATTTTATTAATGCCTTTTATGGAATGTTCCTGAAGTTTTTTCAGAAAATTTATAATCATATTGTTAATGGTCAAAGTTGGTTATGTTTTTTTTTAACAAAAAAAGATTGTGTCTGAAATTTATTTTACAATTTGTTTTTGGTTGTGGGGAACTCAAGACATTATGATTAATTTTAGAAATTTTAAACTTTGTACTTAGATGTGTTAGGTGTTCTATGAACTGTTTATTTTATAATCTGTAACATGTTGACAGGAGCACTTAGAAGATGGTATAACCCACCATGGTTTTCAGAGCAGATACCCCCAACTCCATATGATCCTATACTTCTACGTGAGACCTTTAAGCAGGCATGCTTTGAACTTGTGCTTGTTTAAATTCTAGTGCTATTATTTTTGTTCTTAGCTTGTAGGGCAATTAGTTTATCCTCTTTGAATTTGTGAAATATACCAGTTTAGTTGATCTTATTTTCTTGGTCATCTTGGATGTTACTGATTTTCTATATTAATTGCTTCTTGTGTGCTATTCATACTAAATGAATACTTAGTGTTTTTAACTTCATCCTTCTGGTTTTTTGGTATCAAATTCATTTAGGCTTTGGTAAAGAGACTAATGACAGATGTACCATTTGGTGTACTTTTGTCCGGAGGACTGGACTCCTCTCTTGTTGCTGCAGTGGCTAGCCGCCATATGGTAGAATTAGAAGCTGCTTGTCAGTGGGGATCACAGTTGCACACCTTTTGCATTGGTTTGAAGGTAATAATACTTGGGTTATTATTTTTAGTCCTTCCTCTTTTTTCTTTTTATTCTTTTGTGTCTAGGACGGGCTTTAATGATTCTAGTTACACAAATTTTTAGGTGAGGAAAATAAAATGGAATCTATGAAGATAATTTTGTATGGTGTTTTTTTGATAATTGATTTTGCATGTTGTTTTGTTACCTATTGTTATAAAATTTTTATTTATCTTAAAACTTTTATTAGTGCATGCAGATTTTGATTGCACAATATGTTGATATGAATATATATATGAATTGAATTGATTTTTTTTTTATTTTCAGTTTTCTTTTACAATATTATTACAATTTCCAATTCACATATTTATTGCTATTTCTCTATTTCCAAGTCTTCTTCTACTAGTCACTTTTTTCCTAAAACGGCTCTCTTTTGATTCCTTGCACATTTTTTTTTTAATTATTTCCTAAGGACTATGTTTGTACCTTACATACATCTTTTTTAGTATCAAACACACTATTTTCTTTACTTTAATTTGAATCTGTGTGTGTGTATGTTTGTCTGTGCTTTCCACAAGAATTTCAGTAAAGTTTTACAGTTTGTGGGTCTACCAAGCAAGCTCTCTTGTCTTTTGGTTTACTTGAAGTTCATATTATATAATTAAACTTTACTTTTAATAGAAGAAGAATGATCATGCATCCTTGAGGCAAGTCATTTCGTGCATTTATCTTTTGCTTTTTGACAAGTCAAATTTATTCTAGAGAAAAAAAGTAAAGCCACAAATCGTCAGGGGGCCACAAATCGTTCTGTTACTCCTTTTTTAAATAATGACAGAGGGCCCTTTATACTTTGATTATTGCTTGTTTTGCTTTATATTGAGTTTGTTTGGATGAGTTTAGTTTTACAAAATAAGTAGTGTAAAAGTATAACTGTAACTAGGAAAAGTGATACTTTAAAAGCTGTACATAAGTTGGCTGTGAACATAGCATTACGGTTTGATTTTGCTATTGGTATGTTTTCTTCCCTTTTTCTTCTTGATTTTGTGCTGAGTTTATGGTGAATTATACATGAAGTAGGCTATATCTTTTATACATTTCATAGGTGGACATGAAGTAGTATATTATTTTTATAATGAAGAGTGTTTCTTGTTTATTAGCTGATTAAGATTATTGTTGAGATGTATCTAGTAAAATTTTGTTCATGTTTATTTTTCGTTGGTATTAGTATATTTGAAAGTTATACCATCTTATCTTTTCCCTGTTGTGTTTTTGGATGTATCATGTAAACTACTAGTTGAAAGTGTAATTGTCAACGTAATGTATTTTGTATTATTCATTAAATGCATTGTCATAATCAATGTTGTAGATCATGGACATTGAGCTTAGTTAAATCATTAGATGCAAGGAATTATTGCCTTATATTCTGTTTTGAAATTTGAGTGAAAATTAGGTGTAATAAGAGTATAATATGATGTATTTAGTTGAAAGTATATTGAAATACTTGTGAATTTAGCTCATTTTTGTGCCATTTAAGTATAAATAGTTTGTTGGTATTGTGGTTGCATTTGCTATTGTAAATAATTATAATTAAATATATTTAGTTTGTTGGTTTAATGTGGTATTGTATTTGCTATTGGAAAATATGAATTGTGGTTCATTACAGATGCTATAAAATATGTATTATAGGTACATTTTAGGTGCTATAAAATTAAAAAACAAACGAACTTAAAATTGTATGGGAATATCATGCAATTAAAGAAAGTCATAACTATAGCTAAGGATTATAGTAGTACCCAACAAATTTTTCCTTCTGTGTAGGGAGTCCCAACATCATGGTATCAAATACGACTACCAATAGTTTCAAGGCTAATTTTCAATTGTATATCAAAACTAAAACAAGTCTATACCGTGGTTCACTTGTTACATGGTTTTGGACAGGAATTGACCTAATTTACGTCATTTAAGTTATCATAGTAGTGAGTAATGGTCAGTTCACTTTTGCAGGAGCGACAGCTTGTTTGAAGTTTACCTTCTTTTTGTGGGCAAACACTAGGATTGCTAAAAGGTGAGTAAGATCTGCTTCTTAATTCCCTTAAATTGTAAAATAATGTGTCTACATTACTGCTGTGGTGGGTTTTTGTTTTGAAGCAAGCGGGTGGCTTGCATGGAGAGAAAAGGTGGGTGTATTTTTATATTGGGAGTGTTGTTTGTATAGAATATCTTGGATAGAATATCTTAGGTGTAGTACATTAAATTTTCCAATTGAATTCAAACACTTGGCTGCATTGACCAATAAGATAAGAATAACGTCATCTTTTCCAATAATAATTAAATTCAAAGTGTCTGAATTTAATTGGAGAACGGGAAACCTAATATACTGCACCTAAAGTATACAAGTTTTACCCATTACACACACACACACACTCTTCTAAACATGCATTTTATCATGAAATATGTTATTCATATAAACACTCATCCTATGCTACTGACAGGATCCTACAATCACCCTTGCTTCTCAACAAACAAACAGAACAAAATTTTAAAAAGGTTAACACAATTTTGAGTGTGAAATTTCACCATACAACTTTCATATGTGAATATAATCTAGAAGTGAAAGGCAAGGCTCATTAAAGTAGCAGGAGTGCTAAATTTTGTGTACCACTCTAAACGATACAAAAATCTCAATTGACACAACCAAAAAACCAAATGGTGCTGACTATTCTGAAAGGAGTCCTCAGGTCTACCCACATCGTTGCTTACCTTTGATAAATATAGCAACCGTTTAAGTTACACCAACCTCCAGGAGATGTTCAAGCAATAGCGATTTCTTCCATCTTCAAAACCCAAAACTTTGCTAGAAGATTTAAGTGGGTTTCCAATTATCTTTCCTTCAACAATTCCAGCAAATCTGCCAGAGCAATGAAAGTTATATGAAAAATAGTCAAAGATTAGAACCAGGACACTAATCCATACAACTAATTCAAGTTTTAGAAACATTATTCTCCATCGATAGCAAAAGGAAAATGATGAACAAGAAAAAGGATTCAATTTATTTTGACAAGAAGCAGATGGTCCTCTTTACTCATCAAATTAATTTGGGTTACAAGGAAGTTTTACAAACGGTGACAAAAAGAATGAAGGAAAATCATATGTGCGTTGATTAATTTGGGCTACCCACATGGTTCGCCTTACTATTTTTCCTCCTACCAAATGGACCCTACAATTATGTGTTACATAAAAGATCTGAAAAAAAATGAGAAAGGGGGGACGAGTTTGTGGGGTAGGTTCTTAAAAGGTTTTCTAAAATTAATTGTCTAAACTCACAATAAAACATCCAAACCAGGGTACAATGGTGAATAAAACCTTTACCTACCACCCAACACAAGTAGATACAAAAAAGCTCATTTCTACGCTTCATCCTACCAAACATAATGTAAGAAACCATAAAATCATTTCAAACTTTGTGGCATTGCCTGTGTAGATTCAAGTGAAAACTATGCAGAAGAAGTGAAGAACCGGATGTTAAAAATAAGACAATATAATGCACATTTTAAATACCATGACAAAAAAATTTTCCTATAACAGCAAGATTTGAAAGCTTATGCAACTACCTGCAATAGAGGTAACAAAATGAACATGGCGGCCAAGATTTGAAATGGGCAACATAGTAGAATCATTACCTGCAATATCACTATGCAACTACCTTCTCTAAAAGCTTATGTTGTGAAGGCTTTTCAAGCCTTTTCTTGCAAGGTAAAAAATTAAATTGGCACCTCAAATATGTATATATATATAGATGAACATCATTTCTATACTTATACAAAGAAGGAAAAAAGGAAAATAAATTTCTAGACATGCATTTTAATATATATGATGAATTTCAGACTATAATATTTAGGAGAGCCATTTTTTTTATAAGAATAATTTTATTGAAAAAAAGGCTACATACAAAAAGCACAAAGCAGCCAAAAGAATTACACAAGAAAACAAAAAATTATGTACAATAAGGAAGGGACTATAAACACTGGAATGGAGTCACTAGTTGTGAATCTCCATGCGTGAGACCAATCAAACAAAGTGCCTACAAATGAGGCTAAAACATGCTTCCCTCCCTGTGCTGTCCAAATCCTCAAACATACATCTGTTACACTCCCTCCAAATACTCCACATCAACATAATGGCACCAGGTTCCAAATATTTGAAGAATACTTACCCAACCAGTTCCTCCAACCAAACAAAAGGTCAAGCACTTTCTCAGGTAATACCCAAGAGACCCCAAAAGATCTAAAAGCAAAGCTCCACAATTGATAGCCTTCTTATAAATCCAGTGAGATTCTTTGACTTAAAATAGTAGTATTCACAATTAGCTATCAGCAGAAAGGAGCTACTACCTAATTTATCATGCATCATTAAGCTGTTTGGAAATAAATTTATTTCCATTCAAATGGATTTACTATCATACGCCCTTCAATCCAAACCGCCCCCTCTTCTTTTTGCAACACGACCCCCCCCCCCCCCCTCCCCCCCCCCCTTCTTCTCTTTTCTCAAAAACATCATATATGTGTTAAGAACCTGTTGATTCTTGTTGGTTTATGAAATGCATTATGGCTAACTTCGATAGTAGCTTGACCTCCTAAGAGAATAGAGAGAGATTGAGAAGAAATTGAGAGTCAAAAAGTAGTTGTTTGTTCTTGCTTGAGTGCTTTACAAACAAGACCCAGCCTTATTTTTGGGGATAAGTAATAAGATTTATTGATATCAAAAGGGGACACCCCAGTACACGGAGTGTACAGGGGTCAAATACAAAAATTATAATATGTTAGCCTAACAGCCACTAACTGAACAATTAACTTCTGAATTCAGGTAGATGCTCAATTACTTAACAGCATTAGGCATAACAGTAACATAGTACACATGCTAACAACCTTAGTAACTGCTAAACAACTACTAACATTACAAAAGTAGTACATAATGCTTCCGAGTAATAAAAGTAACACACTTCCAAGTAATAACAGCTCTAGTAATCATGGCAATAACACCAATTAGCGTGCCATTCCCTCAATAGTAAGTATAGTAGCAGCAGCAACCAACTCACTTGAAGCAGGTTCCCTAACAACAACCATGCATCCAAATATTCCATCCACTGCCAACATCAAATTCTTATTGCACACCAGTTGCAATTATTCCAATAATTAACCTAAACTAAAAATATAACTTTTAGAAAATACCCACTAAGAAGATTCTAACCAAAGATAAATACTTTTTTTATTGGTTAGTTACACATGCTTCCAATGGGTATGTACATTGACCATTGATTTATTATACAAACACCATTCTTAAGGTGTTGTACTGTACAAACATTATTTTGTTTACATATCAAAAGGTATGTACGAGGATGTTTTACAAACCTTGTGTTTTTTGGTCTTTGACTATGAATATATTTTGATTGAACCATATACTTCATTTTGATCATATCTATCACAGAGATGATGATTGATGGTGTTTGGCTACAAGTTTTTGCTATTCATAGTGTTATTGTATTATTGAATATGTATTTTTAGGTTTAATATTTAAATTTTTTATTTTTTTAAAAATGTTGTGCTGGTATGTTTGAATTGTTTTATATTTTTTTAATATGTAAATTATTGTAGTGTTATGCTTTTAGAAGGTTTTATAATATTAGAAGTTAATTTTTAATGTTTTATGAATTTTGGTTTAATATATGATATATTTTAAATCAAATTTAAATAAATTATAAAATAAAAAATTAAATGAGATGAGGCTTAGGTACTTGCAAGGATACTAGCAGTTTAGGGGGTTGCTTTTTATTAGTTTTGGGGGTATTTCAGTCAGTCATTACTGCCAGTAGGGTTGTCCACGGGTCCGGCCGGGTCGGTTTTGGCCTTGACCCGAACTTGACCCGCTCAGATTGGGTGGAACAAAAACACACCTGCAATCGACCATTGACCCCCATGGGTCGGGTCGGCCAAGCTCAGGGGAGCAAACTGTCGGGTCGATCGAGTCCGATGATGAGCGACGGCGGGCGGAGAAGAAGTTCTACCTTCGTCAATCTGAGTTGAAGGCGCCAGATTCGAGTAGATCGGAGTTTATCTTCGCCAATCTTAGTAAGAATAGCTGGATTCAACCAAATATCTGAGTCTATCTTCGCCAATCTGAGCGTATCTTCACTGATCTGAGTGAGATCTAACCATATATCACCGGATTTGAGCAAATCTGACGAAGGAGGAGAGTAGATTTTGGTTGGATTTGAGTGAAGGAAGACCAAGGGTGGTCGGATCGGAGCTAAGGAACACCAAAAAGTCGCCTTTTCTAGGAAATTTTGGCATTTTTTTAACATTTGTCGGTCGGATCGAGTGGCTCGGGTTTTAGAGACTGAAACCCGCCACTCGACCCACCGGAGTCGGGTTTTAGAGGATAGGAACCGTCACTGACCACCGAAGGTGTCGGGTATGGCCGTGACGGATCGGGTCCGGTTGGTTTGGCCGAGTCTCTGGGTTGCTTGGACAGCCCTAACTGCCAGTATCCTTGCAAGTACCTACGCCTCATCTCATTTAATTTTTTATTTTATAATTTTTTTAAATTTGATTTAAAATATATCATATATTAAATCAAAATTCATAAAACATTAAAAATTAACTTCTAACATTATAAAACCTTCTAAAAGCATAACACTGCAATAATTTACATATTAAAAAAATATAAAACAATTCAAACATAACAATACAACATTTTTAAAAAATAAAAAATAAAAAATTTAAATATTAAACATACAAATATAAATTCAATAATACAATAACACCATGGATAGCAAAAACTTGTAGCCAAACACCATCAATCATCATCTCTGTTGCCCAAATCAAATCAAAACCCCTAAAAACTCTCAATCTTAGACTCTACTGGGAAATCAAAAGAGAGTGAGAAACCATTCATGCTGAAGTCGTCAGGTGAGAAGCTGCACCGGAGATCTTCCCTTGTGCTCGCTCGGAGCCGAAGCTTCATTTCAAGAAGCAAGGTTTTGCGTTTCTTCATTTTATTTTTTCTTATTTTAATGTGAATATATTGCTGGAAGAGCTGGCTGAAGAGGAAGTCGCTATCCAAACGGGCTCACAACAATCTTGCATTTAGAAGATTTAGATAGCAAAACCCTTAGCCTAGTAGAAGAAGAAGGGTATGTCTTAGGTTTGTAAATTTGAAACGGGGACATGGCTGCTGTTGTTGAACTAATAATATATTCACATTATAATAAGAAAAATAAAATGAAGAAACGCAAAACCTTGCTTCTTGAAATGAAGCTCCGGTTTCGAGTGAGCGCAAAGGAAGATCTCCAGTGCAGCTTCACCCCTGACGGCTTCAGTATGAATGGTTTCTCACTTTCTCTTTTGGTTTCCCAGTGGAGTCTAAGATTGAGGGTTTTTAGGGGTTTTGATTTGATTTGGGCAACAAAGATGATGATTGATGGTGTTTGGCTACAAGTTTTTGCTATCTATGGTGTTATTGTATTATTGAATTTATATTTTTATGTTTAATATTTAAATTTTTTATTTTTTTAAAATGTTGTATTGTTATGTTTGAATTGTTTTATATTTTTTTAATATGTAAATTATTGTAGTGTTATGCTTTTAGAAGGTTTTATAATGTTAGAAGTTAATTTTTAATGTTTTATGAATTTTTGTTTAATATATGATATATTTTAAATAAATTATAAAATAAAAAATTAAATGAGATGAGGCGTGGGTACTTGCAAGGATACTAGCAGTTTAGGGGTTGCTTTTATTAGTTTTGGGGGTATTTCAGTCAGTCATTATTGCCAGTATCCTTGCAAGTACCCACGCCTCATCTCATTCAATTTTTTATTTTATAATTTACTTAAATTTGATTTAAAATATATCATATATTAAACCAAAATTCATAAAACATTAAAAATTAACTTCTAACATTATAAAACCTTCTAAAAGCATAATACTACAATAATTTACATATTAAAAAAATATAAAACAATTCAAACATACCAGCACAACATTTTTTAAAAAATAAAAAATTTAAATATTAAACATAAAAATACATATTCAATAATACAATAACACTATGGATAGCAAAAACCTGTAGCCAAACATCATCAATCATCATCTTTGTGATAGATATGATCAGAATGAAGTATACGATTCAATCAAAATATATCCATAGTCAAAGACCAAAAAGCACAAGGTTTGTAAAACATCCTTGTTCATACCTTTTGATATGTAAACGAAATAATGTTTGTATAGTACACCACCTTAAGAATGGTGTTTGTATAACAAATCAATGGTCAATGTACATACCCATTGGAAGCATGTGTAACTAACAAATAAAAAAACTATTTATCTTTGGTTAGAATCTTCTTAGTGGGTATTTTCTAGAAGTTAGTTTTTTAGTTTAGGTTAATTATTGGAATAATCTCAACTGGTGTGCGTTAAGAATTGATGTTGGCAGTGGATGGAATATTTGGATGCATAGTTGTTGTTAGGAAACCTACTTCGAGTGAGCTGGTTGCTGCTGCTGCTATACTTGCTGTTGAGCTAATGCAAGCTTATTGGTGTTGTTGCCATGATTACTGGAACTGTTATTACTTGAAAGCGTGTTGCTTTTATAGTCGGCAGGTTGATGTAATTCTTGTGTAATGTTAGTAGCTGTTTAGCAGTTACTAAGGTGGTTAGGATGTGTACTATGTTACTGTTATGCCTAATGCTGTTAAGTAATTGAGCATGTGCCTGAATTGGGAAGTTAATTGTTCAGTTAGTGTTTGTTAGGCTAACAGATTATAATTTCTGTATTTGACCCCTGTACACTTCGTGTGCTAGGGTGTCCGTTTTTGACATCCATAAATCTTATTACTTACAAAAAAAAAAAAAAAAAAAAAAATTGTTAGTTAGGAGATCAATGGTACTCGAGCAGCCTAGTTTAATAAGGCTGGCTCTTGTTTGTAAAGCACTCAAGCGAGAACAGATAACTTCTTTTTGACTCTCAATCTCTCTCTATTCTCTTAGGACGTCAAGCTACCATTGAAGTTAGCCATTATGCATTTCATAAACCAACAAGAACCAACAGGTTCTTAACACATATTTGATGTTTTTGAGAAAAGAGAAGGGGGGGGGGGTTTGTGGCAAAAAGAAGAGGGGTGGTTGGATTGATGGGTGTATGATAGTAAATCCATTTGAATGGAAATAAATTTATTTCCAGATAGCTTGAATGATGCAAGATAAATTAGGTGTGGCTCCTTTTTGCTCATAGCTAATTGTGAATGCTACTATTTTAAATCAGAGAATCTCACTGGATTTATAGGAAGGATATCAATTGTGGGGCTTTACTTTTAGATCTTTTGGGGTCATTGGTCTCAAGCATGGGGATTCACGACTAGTGACTCCATTCTTGTGTTTCTAGTCTCTTTCTTATTGTACATAATTTTTTGTTTTCTTGTGTAATTCTTTTGGCTGCTTTGTGCTTTTTGTATGTAGCATTTTTTTCAATAAAATTATTCATATAAAAAAAATGGATCTCCTAAATATTACAATTTGAAATTCATCATATATATTAAAATGCCTGTCTAAAAATTTATTTTCCTTTCTTCCTTCTTTATGTAAGTATAGAAATGATGTTTATCTATATATATATATATATACACACACACACACATATTTGAGGTGCCAATTGCATTTTTTACCTTGGAAGAAAAGGCTTGAAAAGCCTTCACGACATAAGGTTTTAGAGAAGGTAGTTGCATAGTGATATTGCAGGTAATGATTCTACTATGTTGCCCCATTTCAATCTTGCCTGCCATGTTCGCTTTGTTACCTCTGTTCATCTGCTTTAATATATATTGCTGATATTGGAGAATTTTTGTCTTGGTATTTATAATGTGCATTATATTGTCTAATTTTTAACATCTGTTTCTTCACTTCTTCTGTATAGTTTTCACGTGAATCTACACAGGCAATGCCACAATGTTGAAATGATTTTATGGTTTCTTACATTATGTTTGGTAGGATTAAGCGTAGAAATGAGATTTTTTGTATCTACTTGTGTTGGGTGGTAGGTAAAGGCTTTGTTCACCATTTTACCTTGGTTTGGATGTTTTATTGTGAGTTCAAGCAATCAATTTTAGAAAGCCTTTTAAAAACCCACCCCACAAACTCCTCCCCCCTTTTTCATTTTTTCAGATCTTTTATGTAACACATAATTGTAGGGTCCATTTGGTAGGAGGAGAAATAGTAAGGCGAACCATGTGGGTAGCCTAAATTAATCAACGCAGATATGATTTTTCTTCATTCTTTTTGTCACCGTTTGTAAAACTTCCTTGTTGCCCAAATTATTTTGATGAGCAAAGAGGACCGTCTGCTTCTTGTCAAAATAAACTGAATCCTCTTTCTTGTTCATCACTTTTCTTTTGGTATCGATGGAGAATAATGTTTCTAAAACTAGAATTAGTTGTATGGATTAGTGTCCTGGTTCTACTCTTTGACTATTTTTCATATAACTTTCATTGCTCTGGCAGATTTACTGGAATTGTTGAAGGAAAGATAATTGGAAACCCACTTAAATCTTCTAGCAAAGTTTTTGGATTTGAAGATGGAAGAAATTGTTATTGCTTAAATATCTCCTAGAGCTTGATGTAACTTCAACGGTTGCTATATTTATCAAAAGAATGCACTTATGTGGGTAGACATGAGGACTCCTTTTAGAATAGTCAGCACCATTTGGTTTTTTGGTTGTCTATTGAGATTTTTGTATCCTTTAGAGTGGTACACAAAATTTAGCACTTCTGCTACTTTAATGAGCCTTGCCTTTCACTTCTATATTATATTCACATATATGAAAGTTGTATGGTGAAATTTCACCCTCAAAATTGTGTTAACTTATTTAAAATTTTGTCCTGTTTGTTTGTTGAGAAGCAAGGGTTCATGTTAGATCCTGTCATGGATCTTGTCATTAGCATAGGAAGAGTGTTCTATGAATAACATATTTCATGATATATGTGTATATATATATATATATAATGGGTAAAACTTGTATAATTTAGATGCTGTATATTAGGTTTCCCGTTCTCCGATTAAATTCGGACACTTTTTGAATTTAATTATTATTGGAAAAGATGACGTCATTCTTATTTTATTGGTCAATGCAACCAAGTATTTGAATTCAATTGAAAAATTTAATGTACTGCACGTAAGATATTCTAAGTTTACTTATATATTATAGATATAAAAATGACAACACATCTTTGCACTATTATTTATTCTCCAAAGACCTCTTTTGCCTCTTTCAGGCCACCAACAAAAATGTAATGGAGGATCTTAAGACTCAGGGAAAGCAATGGGGGAAGGATACATTGTCATAGGTTGTAATAGTTGATTATAGATTTATAGTGTTTTTTTGTGTGCGCTTTCATGGTTCAGATGGCTGTAATACCTGTTTCCCACAGCCTCTTGTATTGAATTCATCACACCCAGTCAAATGGTGTGATTCTTGCTCTATTTTTATGCCCTAAATTGGTCTTGCTTATGCTGGAAGGAAGCTATTGATATGGCCTTTATGGTTGAACTGTTCTTTCTAGGAATGCAACTTTCTGAAAATTCAAAATGTGAGGACGCGTATGGAGAAGATGTTATGTATAGCTGGTTAATTATTCAGTATGCAAGTTTGCCATTCCCTTTTTATGTTGCTAGTGAATTTCTCACTTAGTGTCCATTTGACATGATTAATTTTACCAACTTATTTTGGTCATTTTTAAGTTTTGGGGGTATTTTGGTCATTTTAACATTTCGGGGCTATTTTGGTCATTTTTTGGATTTTAGAGGTATTTTGGTAATTTCTTAGGTTTAGGAAGGTATTTTGCTCATTTTATAGTTTTAGGGGCATATTTTTGTCATTTTTAGGTTTCGAGATTATTTTCGTCAATTTTTAGGGATTTTTAGGCTTCAGGGTTGTTTTGGTCATCTTTTAGGTTCCAATGGGTATTTTGGTCATTTTAAGGTTTCAAGGTTATATCGATCAATTTTTAGGTTTTGGGGTTATTTTGGCATTTTTTTAGGTTTCGAGAGTATTTTGATCATTTTTTAGGTTTCGAGGGGTATTTTGATCATTTTTTGGATTTCAGGAGTATTTTGGTCATTTTTAGATTTCGGGAGTATCTTGGTCATCTTTTAAGCTTTAGGGGAATTTTGGTCATTTTTTGGATTTCAGGGGTATTTTGATAATTATTAGGTTTTTGGGGTATTTTGGTTATTTTTTGGGTTTTAGGGGTATTTTGGTCTGTTTTTTTGTTTTTTTTTGGTTTCAGGGGATATTTTGGTAATTCTTAGGTGTTGGGGGTATTTTGGTCATTTCATAGTTTTGAGGGTATTTTGGTCATTTTTTGGGTTTCTAGGGAATAGAGTGATCCTATCCCAGCGCTTTTCGAATCGCTATAATAGCTGGACCCTATTCTAGCGCTTCAAAAAGCGCTAGGACAGGTTTCTCTCCATAAGGGAATGGAGTTATTCTAGAAAGCGCTGGGATAGGTCTCTCTGCATTACATATTTGATGTTTTTGAGAAAAGAGAAGGGGGGTGGGGGTTGTTGGATTGAAGGGTCCACCTATTCCAGCCCTTTGAAAAGCGTCGGGATAGGATCACTCCATTCTCTTGAAACCCAAAAAATGACCAAAATACCCGTAAAACCTGAAAATTACCAAAATACCCCTGAAATCTAAAAAATGACTAAAATACCCCCGAAACCTATAAGATGATCGAAATATCCCCAAAACCCAACAAAATGACAAAAATAACCCCAAAACCTACAAAATGACCAAAATACTCTCGAAATCCAAAAAATGACCAAAATACCCTTGAAACATAAAAAACCGGCTAAAGTACTCCCTTGAAACCAATAAAATGACCAAAATACCCCCAAAACTTAAAAATTACCAAAATGCCCCCAAAACCTAAAAATTACGAAAATACCCTTGAAATCCAAAAAAGACCAAAATACTCCCGAACCTAAAAATGACCAAAATACTCCAGAAACTAAAAAATTACCAAAATAATCAAAATCCTACAAAATGACCAAGAATATCCTGGAACCCAAAAATTGACCAAAATACTCCTGAAACCTAAAAATGACCAAAATACTCCCCAAAACCCATAAAATGTCCAAAATATCTTTGAAACCTAAAAATTACCGAAATACCTCTAGTCATTTTATAGTTTTAGGGGGGGTATTCCAGTGCTTTCTGGGGCTTTCCCAGCAGATTTCTCACACAATCACTACAGTTTAAGTATTTAACAGTAACCAAATTTCTTTCTAAATACCAAAAAAGGAAGAAAAAAAAAACTGGATTTGATGTCCAGCGTTGATGTTAACGCCAAAAGCCAACCTGTACACATACCCACACCAAACCACCGCAACCCCATACTCATGCCCAAACCCAACCACCGCTTAGCTATCAAAATCCACTTCGGAAGCCCAATCCCAAGTATCAATGTGAAGATCTAGCTTTGAAAGAAAACAAAAGCTATGAGAAATCAATTGGTTTTTTTCCCCCTACCAGACAAACAATTCCTTCTTGATGTACGAACTCACTTACTCTATTTTAACTCACTCACTCAAATCTCAAGTATTAGAATTGAAATTAGTGTCCTCACTTAGGAGCCTACATATTGCAATTAACAATGCATTATTGGGATCTACTATAAACGAAAAAAGAAAAGTGAAATTAGGTAATGCGTCCCTTAAGATTGTGAGAAGACTAATAGCCTTCCCATTCTTGAGATTTTGCATAAGAAGTCTAAGGGGGCGTTTGGTTTATATTCTTGTCTATTCTATCATGGTCAAGATATAATGTTAGTGGGATTAAGAGACGCAAGTTTGATGTTAGTGGGATTATGCCAAAAGCAAAAGCATTATTTCTAACAATTTTGAATTATTTCTAATAATTTTGAATGATGGATTATGTAAAAGCAAGATTGTTTGTTGCTATTATTTAATATTGTAGGTAATTTTGGCGTGTGTGTATATATATATATATATAGTCCATTCTTCCTAAAAAAAAAAAATCAATTCAACCTTAATTTTAACAAAATTGAAAAATTTATGAATTAAATTGAGTCCTTTATATTATATATATAATATAATACAATATATTCCTATATATTCATTTTAAGGGTCATAAGGGTATTCTAGTCATTTTAGAAGTATTTGTGTGATTTTGAAAGTCAAAAGGGTATTTTGAGTCTTCCAAGGGTATTTGTGGTTTAGGGGTAAATTTGGCATTTTCTTGGTGATGAGACTACTTTTTTGGATTATAATGAGAATGTAATTCAATGAACCCAACACCTTAATCTTATATTTTTGTAATATGATTACATGAATCTAAGTTACGAGAATGTAACATTACACTGTAATGTAATATCAAGCGAACCGAACACACCTTAAGAGATCTGAAGCTAATAGGTTTGCTAGCAAGGAAAGAAAATGTGTCAATGCCTAGTTAGCTGAGTTATAAAATTAGACATGTAGCTATAATTTAGAAGGGGCACCAAAGAACAATATATAAAGTACTGTGTAAAAGTTTTTCCCTTATATTTTTATCATAGAAAAGCATCTATGTTTTAAAATATTTTTATATTATAAATAAATTATTTCTTTTAACAAATACTTATGTACGCATGTGTAAACTACGATGACATTACTAAAAAAGAATCCAACAAAAGGGAAAAGGCAAGCTAACGATAGGATCTCCTTACATTGTCGCACATAAGTTTGAACTTATAGTTTTGTAACTTTAAGGGTCTGTTTGGGATCTGCTTATTTTGCTGAAACTGAAAACTTTTTGCTGAAAGTACTATAAATAAAAGTAAAAATTAGTTGTAATAGTATAATAGGACTCATAAATGGTACTAAAAAGTGCAGTGAAATCCATGAATAGTAACAGAATTAAGTTGAATAATAAAATAAGTTGGCAAAATTAATCATGCCAAATGGACACTAAGTGAGAAATTCACTAACAACATAAGAAGGGAATGACAAACTTGCGTATTGAATAATTAACCAGCTATACATGACATCTTCTCCATACGCGTCCTCACATTTTGAATGTTCAGAAAGTTGCATTCCTAGAAAGAACGGTTCAACCATAAAGTCCATATCAGTAGCTTCCTTCCAGCATAGGCAGGAACAATTTAGGGCCAAAAAATAGAGCAAGAATCACACCACTTGGTTGGGTGTGATGAATTCAGTGCAAGGGGCTGAGGGAAACAAGTAGATTACAGCCATCTGAAAATCTGAACCATGAAAGCACACACAAAGAAACACTTTAAATCTATAATCAATTATTACAAGCTATGATAGTGTATCCTTCCCTCGTTGCTTTCCCTGAGTCCTAAGATCCTCCATTACATTTTTCTTGGTGGCCTGAAAGAGGCAAAAGAGGTCTTTGAAGCATAAATAGTAGTGCAAAGATGTGTTGTTATTTTTATATCTGTAATCTATGGGTACACTTGGATAAAATATCTTTGGTGCAGTACATTAAATTTTTCAATTGAATTCAAACACTTGGCTGCATTGACCAATAAGATAAGAATAACGTCATCTTTTCCAATAATAATTAAATTCAAAAAGTGTTTGAATTTAATTGGAGAATGGGAAACCTAATATACTGCACCTAAAGTATACAAGTTTTACCCATTATATATATATATATATATTCGGTATGCAAGTTTGCCATTCTTTCTAGGAATGCAACTTTCTAAAAATTGAAAATGTGAGGACGCGTATGGAGAAGATGATGTATAGATGGTTAATTATTCGGTATGCAAGTTTGCCATTCCCTTTTTATGTTGCTAGTGAATTTCTCACTCAGTGTTTGTTTGACATGATTAATTTTGCCAACTTATTTTGGTAATTTTTAGGTTTTGGGGGTATTTGGGACATTTTTTGGATTTCAGGGGTATTTTGGTAATTTTTAGGTTTCGGGATTTTTAGGCTTCGAGGTTGTTTTGGTCATCTTTTAGGTTCTGGGGCGTATTTTGGTCATTTTTAGGTTTCACGGCTATTTTGATTAATTTTTAGGTTTTGAGGTTATTTTGGCCATTTTTTAGGTTTCGAGGGGTATTTTGATCATTTTATGGATTTTAGGAGTATTTTGATCATTTTTAGGTTTTGGAGGTATCTTGGTCATCTTTTAGGTTTTTGGGGTATTTTGGTCATTTTCTGGGTTTCGGGGGTATTTTTATTATTTTGTAGGTTTTGGTGTCATTTTGGTCTTTTTTTTTTTTTGGGTTTTGGGGGTATTTTGGTAATTTTAGCGGTTTTGGGGTATTTTAAAGTTGGTTAGTTTATAGAAATGATACTTGGATCTTAATTGGGTGCCCATTTAAAACCCAATAAACATTAATGTTAATTGAGTTTAATTGATTTTTTACCCATTTAACCCAATTAATAATTGGGTGGGTGTGGGTCTCATTTAAGTAAGTGGGTTTGGGTGGGCAAATGGATTTGGGTTGATTTTGCCACCCCTTGACTATGATTCAAGTAATCAAGGGGTCTTCCACCTTTTTTAGGCATGGGGGGTACTTTTGTCATTTTCTTGCTTTTAAGAGGTATTTCGTTCATTTCGATGTTTCGGGGGTTTATCAATCCTTTTCCGAGTGTCGGGTGTGTTTTGGACATTTTTTCTCTTTCTTGGGGCATTTTGGTCATTTACCAGACTTAAAGGGGTATTTTGGTTAGTTTTAGGCACAAGGGGTACTTTGGTTATTTTCGACGCCTTAAGGGGTGCTTGGGTTATTTTTTTTGTTTTGTGGGTATTTCAGTCATTTATTAGGTTTTGGGGGCATATAGGTCTTTTTCTAGGTATCAGGGGTGTTTTTGCTCTTTTTCAATGTTTTGGGGGTACTTTGGTCTTTTTCTAGGTTTAGGGGAGTATTGGTCATTTGATATTTAACAAATCCCAATTGGTGACCTATCCTATCGCTTTTGGAGCGCTGGAATAGGTGGACCCTATTCCAACGTTTTCAAAAGTGCTGGGATAAGTCTTTCTCCATAAGGGAATGGAGTGATCCTATCCCAGCGCTTTTCTAGCTCTTCAAAAAGTGCTGGGATAGATCTTTCTCCATTACATAATGAAGCTGGAATAGGTGGATCCTATTCCAGTACCTCTAAAAGTGCCGAGATAGGTCTCTCTTCTTAAGGGAATGGAGTGATCCTGGATCCTATTCCAGCGCTTCCAAAAGTGCTGGGATATGTATTTCCCATAAGGGAAATTAGTAGCCCTATTCTAGTGCAATAGGGCTTCCTATACCAGCGTTTTTGAAAACTGCCGCTATAGGCTTTCTATTGCAACGATTTATAAAGCGCCGATTTTGAGCTGTGGTAATATGGCTTCCTATGCCAACGGTTTCAAAAAGCATTGGTATAGGCTAATCTATTACAGCAGTTTTTAAAAGCGCCGGGAAAAAAACGTTGGGACAGAACGATTTTTTTGTAGTGTGGTGGTGGTAGCAGGTAGTTGTAGAGGTGATTTGGGTTTTGGGTTTTGGATATATTATTTTATTGTGTAGAAATATTATTTTAATGTGTTGTATTGTAAAATAAAAGTTGAGATATTGGAGTATTGTAAAATAGTATTGTATAATTGACAAAGTAACTTTTTGAAATGGTAAAATAGGATAGAATTTCCTGATACAAATGTTGTCATAAAATGGTATGGTATAATTGATAAAGTAGCTTTTAAGATGGTAAAATAAAATAGTTCCAAGAAAGCAGACATGAATGCTAACTTTGATAAGCTGCCAGTATCCTTACAAGTACCTACGCCTCATCTCATTTAATTTAAATTTGATTTAAAACATATCATATATTAAACCAAAATTCATAAAACATTAAAAATTAACTTATAACATTATAAAACCTTCTAAAAGCATAACACTACAATAATTTACATATTAAAAAAATATATAACAATTCAAACATAACTTCACAACATTTTAAAAAATTAAAATTTTAAATATTAAACATAAAAATATGAATTCAATAATACAATAACACAATGGATAGCAAAAACCTGTAGCCAAATACCATCAATCATCATCTCTGTTGCCCAAATCAAATCAAAACCCCTAAAATCTCTGAATCTCAGACTCTACTGGGAAACCAAAAGAGAAAGTGAGAAACCATTCATGTTGAAGCCGTTAGGTGAGAAGCTGCACCCTTGCGCTCACTCAGAGCCTGAGCTTCATTTCAAGAAGCAAAGTTTTGCGTTTCTTCATTTTATTTTTTCTTATTTTAATGTGAATATATTATCAATTCAACAACAACAGCCAAGTCCCTGTTTCGAATTTATAAACCTAAGACATACCCTTCTTCTTCTACTAGGCTAAGGGTTCTGCTATCCAACCATTCTTTTTATGGACTATTATATGGCCATTTGATTTCCCAGCATTACCGGTTTTGTCCTACTGCTTCAGATGTCTCAAACCGTCCATTTTCCAGTTCTGCTTTCACTTTGTTTCATTTATTAGCTCCTTGTAAATTTCCCTCACAATCTCTTGAATTTAAGGCCTCTGCCACCCTCTATGCAAAACCCTTTTCTTCTTCATCAGCACCTAATGGTGATGATGATTATGGCGTGTCTAGTTTGACAATGGTTGAATCTGAATCTGAATGTGATTTTGATGCTGATGTTGGGAAAGCAATTGTTGGATTATTTCACAGTCCCGATGATGAGGGTTGTAGCACTGTTGGTGATTCAACCATGGTTGAATTGGGAAATGATACGAATGAAGAGGGTATTGTTGTTGATTTTATGGTGGCTAGTGATAATAATGATGATGTGGGTTTGGAGAGGTGTGAGGGTCATTTGAATGTTGCGTCGCGGGATCCTGTTGAAGTGTATTGTGAGTTTAGAAATGCCGAGAAGGGTGCGAAGCTGACACGGTGTGATTGGGAGATAATGCAACCAGTGTTTAATTATTTTGGGAAATCGGGTTAGGTGTCTAATCAGGCTCTCGTAATTTACATTGGGATGTCATTCTTTCCTACTGCAGTGCAAAAGTTCCAGAACTTTTTCTTCAAGAAATGTTCTGCTGATGTTTTTAAGAGTACGTGGCGTCGCTTGGTCCATCTGTTAATGTTATGAAGTACTTGTTTCCTATATTCGTGGAATATTGTTTGGAGGAGTTTCCTGATGAGATTAAGCATTTTCGGGGTATGATTAAGTCGGCAGATGTTACCAAGCTCCACACTTGGTTTCCATTTGCACGGGCTATGAAACAGAAGATAATATATCATTGTGGCCCAACCAATAGCGGTAAAACTTACAATGCTCTGCAACAGTTTATGGAAGCTAAGAAGAGGGCCAAGTTAAAGAGATCCTTAGGAGTCAGTCCACGGCTAGGCAGTGCCTAGTGGCTGCCATCCTATATCAACCCGAGGCTGAGTCCTCGGCCTCTGCTGAAAGGGGCTTATTGCAATCAAAAACTTCAGTGTTGCTTGTCAATGGACTAGCCGAGGAGGCGAAATGTGAAGATTTAGAAAAGGTTGTTATTGGTGATGATCCAGAGAAGTTCTTTCAGATCGGGGCTCAGCTCCTCCTTAGGAGAAGGAAAAGCTGATTGAGTTTCTTAGAAGAAATGTTGATGTGTTCGCATGGAATGCTTCTGAAGCCCTACGGGTGGATCCGAGCTTCATCTGTCATCATTTAAATGTTCATCCATCTTTTACCCCCAAAAAGCAACCACCTCGGCGCTCGTCTAGAGAACATTCTGATGCTGTTAAAGATGAGGTGATGAAGCTTAAGCAGGCAGGGGCTATTAAAGAGGTTTTCTACCCTGAGTGGCTGGCCAATACTGTGGTGGTAAAAAAGAAGAATGGGAAGTGACGAGTGTGTGGATTTCACAGATCTAAATAAGGCTTGCCCAAAAGATTCCTTCCCCATGCCTCGGATAGACCAACTGGTGGATGCAATTGTAGGCATTCCTTGGATGAACTTCCTAGATGCCTTTCAAGGATACCACCAGATTCCACTAGCCTTAGGTGATCAGGAGAGGACAAATTTTGTCACTCCTACTGGAAATTACCATTACAAGGTGATACCCTTTGGTTTGAAAAATGCAGGGTCCACCTATCAAAGAATGATGACTGGGATGTTCGAACCATAGTTGGGCAAAGTATTGAAGTCTACATAGAAGACATGGTGGTGAAAAGTAAGGTAGTGTCCGAGCATGTGGGAGACCTCGGGAACATTTTTGATATTTTGAGGAAATACAAGTTGCGCCTCAATGCTTCCAAGTGCTCATTTAGTGAGGGATCAAGCAAGTTTTTGGGCTACATGGTAACTCACAGGGGAATTGAGGTTAATCTCGATCAGATCAAGGCTATTAATAGTTTACAACTGCCTCGAAATCCCAAAGAAATTCAGAAACTTATCGGAATGACTGCTGCCTTGAACCGGTTTATTTCTCGATCAGCGGATAGGTGCAGACCCTTCTTCCTCTCGATGAATAAGTGGAAGGGATTTGAGTGGACTGAGAAGTGTGCTTTGGCCTTCCAGCAGCTCAAGGAGTATCTTTCTCGACCACCCATCATGTCCAGTCCCGAGGTTGATGAGGTCCTGTTTGCTTATATTGTTGTGGCCCCTCATACTGTAAGCTTGGTGTTGATACGGGTTGACAGTGGCATACAACGGCTAGTTTATTATGTGAGCAAGTTACTGCATGAGGCCGAGATCCGTTATTTGCCACTGGAGAAGGCCATTTTGGTGGTGGTGCATGCCACACGAAAACTTTCCCATTACTTCCAGGCACATACAGTTGTTGTCCTAACTCAGCTTTCGCTCAAATCTATCCTTCGAAGCGCTGACTACACAAGGAGGATTGCTAAATGGGGGATGACCCTTGTAGCTTTTGACATCAAATACATGTCTTGCACCTCTGTCAAGGGTCAGATCCTTGCAAATCTGGAAGCTGAGTTTGCTAAATCCCCATTGGAAGTGGAAGCAAAGGAGCAAGGCATGGATGGAAAATCAGTTGGCGTGATCTCCCTACAAAATCCTTTATCTTGAAAAGTATACGTTGATGATGCAGCAAATCAAAGAGGGTTTGGAGTGGGGCTAGTTCTAGTCTCTCCTAAGAAGATCACCATTGAGAAATCATTGAGACTTGACTTCTCGGCCACAAACAATGAGGCTCTATTGGAAGGAATGACCATGGTTCAGAAAATGGGCGGGAAAGCAATAGAAATATTCTAAGATTTAAGACTGGTTGTAGGCCAGCTAAAGGGGGAGTTAGAAGCCAGGGACGTGAGAATGCAAGAATATCTGAATCAGGTTAGGCATTTGCAAGCAGGTTTCGAGCTTTTAACTTGATGCATATCTATAGAAGTGGAAACACACATGCAAATTTCCTAGCCACTCTTGCAACCTCCTCGGCACAAGATTTGCCACCGGTCATACTTGTTGAGGATTTGTGTAAGCCTGCTGTGGTAAGAAAAGACATGGTCTAGATCCATCAAATCAGGGTGGGGTCGAGCTGGATGGATTTTATAGTGTTGTTCCTTAAGGAGGACATCTTACCCGAGGAGAAGTCAGAAGCTGAGAAAGTGCGAAGAAAGACTCCTCGGTTTTGGCTGTCCGAGGACCAAAAGCTGTACAAGCGCTCTTTTCCTGGGTCATACTTGTTGTGTATACATTCTGAAGCATTAGAGTTACTACTGGAGGAACTACATGAGGGAATCTGTGGAAGCCATACATGGGGTAGATTTTTGTCTCACCGAGCCCTTACTCAGGGATATTGGTGGCCAAGCATGCAATAGGAAGCACAGAAATATGTTAAAAAGTGTAACCAATGCCAAAGATTTGCACCAAACATTCACTAATCGGAGGGAGTCCTCAATCCTCTTTTCAGCCCTTGGCCGTTTGCTTAATGGGGTCTGGATATTGTAAGTCCTTTCCCTAAGGCAGTAGGAAATAAGAGGTATCTACTGGTTGGCACAGACTACTTCACCTAGTGGGTTGAAGTTGAGCCATTAGTTAATATCAGGGATGTAAATGCTAAGAAATTTGTTTGGAAAAATATCGTCACTCAATTTGGGGTACCTCATACCTTCATCTTGGATAATGGCTTTCAATTTGATAGCAAAACCTTCAAGAGGTACTGTTGTGATCTGGAAATTACAAATAGATATTCCACCCTGGCTTACCCCCAAGGGAATGGACAGGCCGAGGCTGTCAATAAGGTCACAGTGAATGGACTCAAGAAGAGGTTGGATAATGCCAAGGAAAAATGGGTGGAAGAGCTATCACGCGTCATTTGGACATACCAGACTACACCTCGCCGGTCAACGGGAGAGACCCCATTTTCAATGATGTATGGGGCCAAGGCTGTCATTCCTTTGGAGACTAGTTTCCCAAAGTTTAGAACAAGTTCCTTCATTCCGAGCAACAATGATGAGCTGTTAGGGAAGAGCTTAGACTTAATTAAGGAACGAAGAGAAAATGCAATGGTTCAATTGGCTTACTATCAACACAAGCTCAAGTAAGGGTATGATATCAACGTGAAGCTAAGACCTTTAGCACCAGGAGACTTGGTGTTAAGAAAATTTTGGGTACTGCTAAGAACCTAGCTTGGGGAAAGCTAGGGCCTAATTGAGAAGGACCGTATTGCATCACTTCAGTGGCAGGAATAGATGCATATTATCTAGAAGATCTAGATGAAAAAACTATACTCCATCCCTGGAATGTAAACAGCCTAAGAAGGTATTATTATTAATGAAAGCAGTCTTTGCTATATTTTGATTTGTCATAATTATTTGTCATGTGTTTCACATCTATCTAAGTATTAAACAGAACCTAAGTTATGCCTGACTCCTCGGACCACAAACTTTGGTGAAATTAATACCTGTTGACATCTATCTAAGTATTAAACAGAACCTAAGTTATGCCAGCTCCTCGGACCACAAACTTTGGTGAAATTAATATCTATTGACATCTAAGTATTAAACAGAACCCAAGTTATGTTTGGCTCCTCGAACCACAAACTTTGGGGAAATTAATATCTATTGACATCTTTTTAAGTATTAAACAGAACCTAAACTATGTCTGGCTCCTCAGACCATAAGTTTTAAATAGAACCTTTGTTATGTCTGGTTCCTCGGACTATGTACTTTGGGTAAATTAACACTTAAAGTTATTTTCCTAAGTATCGTATAGAGTATTGGTCATGTCTGGCTCCTCAAACCACATGCCTTGTGTAAATTAATGTCTTTCAACATTTTTTATAAGTATTAAATAAGATCTATTTTATTTCTGGTCCTTGATCACCTATCTTGAAGTCTCTTGCAACAAAGACCAACAAATGAAAGTCCATGAGCAGCACTTAAGGCATTTTTAGGTACATCAGACTTATCTGTTATCTAGTCACCATCTGAGTGTTTCCTCAAGGTCAGCAAGTTTATTAAGAATGATGTATTTAAACATTCTATTGTGATGTATAGACTTTGAAGTCAAAGGCATATTTTAGTAGTATTGTGGACTTAGTAGATTTTAATTTGTTTTGTTAATCAGTTAAGAAGGTGTGGAAATTGCATTGCCCCTTATGCAGGTAACTTGGTAGGGTCACATCCCATTGCTATGATTAATCAAGTGTAAATTAAAGCAGAGATTGCATAAATGAAAGACACAATTCTCACAAATTTGAAGAAAATACATATGTTTCATTGGACTGTGCCTTAGAAAAAGGTAGTTTCATTACAAAAATTTGATTACATAGAAAGTAAAAGGCAAAAACATTTAAAAGTAGAAGAAGGACAATTCAGTTTTTTATTTTTATCGCCAGCTTGTACTTAGGATTCTTGGGTGGCTGGTTAGAGACTGCTGTAGTAGAAACTGGACCCTTGCCTTTGAGATCTTCCTTTGAAGGTATTGGAAGGGTAGCCAGCACAATCTCCATACCCTGGGAGGCCTCTTTTTCCTTCAAGGGGTCTTCAGCCTGAGCAGCTTCCTTGGTGTTTTCTTTGTTGGTCTCAGCTGCCTTCTCAGGGACCTTGGCCTGAACTGTGCCTTGGAGAGAAGTGTTATTAACAGAGGAGAGAGCCTTGGGTGGGCTTGCTTGACCTTCCTTTACCTCTAAGGTGACCTAGCTGGCTTTAGGGCCTGCAAGGACTGATGAGCATAAGGTTGGGGGGTAGTACACGTTCTCTGCTCCCCTAAGGGCAGAAAAAGCCTCAACCCCAGCCTGGTTGAGAGCCTTACTCCACACTTGGAGGCAGTAGTGTCTACATACCCCCACAACCTCAGCCCTTAGGGCCTCCTCGATCTCAGTGACTCCTACCTCGTAACCATCTTGTTCGGCCTGCTCCTTAGCTCTCTCAGCCTCTTCCAGCTTCTTGCTTAGGGCCTTTATCTGCTCATTGGCCACGGTTAGTTCATCCTCGGTCTGGCAAAGGATCAGCCTCTGACTCTCAGCTTGCCTCTCCACCACGTTCAGGGCGGACTCGGCGCTCTTTCTAGCATGCTTATCCTTAGTTAGCTTAGTTTTGAGGTCTTTATATTTCTGATCATCTATCTCAAAGACCTTCACAGCTGCGATGCACCTGCTCTCTTCATCCTTGGCCAGCCTATGAGAGCTGACAACTATCTCCTCAGCCCTGTGGGTAGCCTGAACAGCCTATAAAGAAAAGTGGGAGTGTCACAACAACAAAGAAAAAGGGAGATAAACAAACATGTAAGAACAAAGAAATACTTATTATAGTGAAAGAAGTAAAGAGAAGTATCCATAGAACTTACCAGGGCGAGGTCTCTTTTGAGGCTGAGGAAGACCTCATGTTTCCTCATCTCTTGGAGGTCTGCCATGTCTACTGGGAGGAGTAGAGCTTGCTCCGCAGCATCAGCTACATAGGCAATAGCACCTTCTTGAGAATGTTTGATGAAGGCATTTGCTGGAAGAGGAGCCCTATCCAAGATCATGGCTGGGGCCCAGACTGGGATTGCCACAGAGGACTCACCCCTTCTGTCTTACTGGGTTTGAGTCACCTTGGGCTGTTTGGCTCCCTTGGTGGGAGCAACCTCCTTAGGCTTGGGGCCCTTTCCCCCTTCTGCCACTTCCTGCCCCCTCTGGTCCGTTTTTCGTTTATGGTCAGCAGGCTGGATAGGAGGGGGGTGGGGGGAGGAAGTTTGGCCTGGGAAGGCTTTTCTGGTGCTTTGCCCCCAGCCAAGGACTTCATCACCTCTAGTAAGCTGGTCTTTTGTCCTTTTTGAATCCCCATGTCTATTTGGGAGGTAGCCTCTTCTTGAGGGAGATCTGTTTGTGTAGGGAATGGATTGCTGAGGTCACCAACAAGAGCTTATGGTGACTGAGGTTGGTTGAACACCTCAAAATCATCCTCAGAGTCAGTTAGTTCAACAATTTCTTCTTCTTCTTCCTCTCCCTTGATAACGGGATGGGAAGACGCGGCTCCTACTTTGGGTATGCCCTCAAATATAGGAGTTGTGAGGTGGACGCCCTTTGGGATGGGACCGATTGTGAGAAAGCTTGGTGCTGCTACACTATTCCTGTGTAGTCGAGGGTCTTTAGCCCTGATGACACACTTGGGAGCCTGGAAGGTTTTGGTGATGGGGTTGTAACCGAGGATCAGGTGTGCTACACGAAGCTAGCCATCGTCATTGACGAACACCTAGGCCTTCAAAATCTTATCTATGCTTGCTTGATTTACCAAATTGAAGTTCGGTACCGCGGCGTTTGGATCTGCACATCCATCAAAAAAGACAGAAACGCATTGTTAGCAAAGAAGAGGAACGAATTAAACGGTAAATTCATATACTTATGCAAATAAAAAAACAATGTATATGAGAAAGAGAGTAAGTTCGAAATAAAAAACCTAGACCTATAGCCCAACCTGGTTTCTCCTTTCTTGTTGGGCAAGGGAGGCCATCATGCCACTCCTCCAAGATGATTAGAAAATCTTTGTTTAGGCCTTTATTCGAGTCGGGGAGGCATTGGATTAATCTAACTTAATTGTACCTAGACTTTAGGTAGTACCCTTGCCCCTTTAAGTGGTGGAGATTATAAACCCAGTTAACGTCATGGTGGGTAAGCCCTAGGCCCATTTTCTCATTAAGGGCACTATACTCCCCAAAATCCTAAACATGTTTGGGGCACATTGGGTAGGAGCTAGTCTATGAGCCCTAAGATAATCTTTGGTAACAGTACCCATAGGGATTTTCATCCCTCCTTCTATGAAGGCAATCATAGGGATCACTACTTCACCCTCCTGCCTCTTCTCAAACCATTCCCCTTCTTTGCAGTACCTAATGTAAATGTTTGGTGGGATCCTATACTGAGCCCTAAAACTCTCTATTCCCTCCTCGGAGTCTACCAAACACTTAAATCTACCCATTTCCAAAAAGGTTCAAGAAAAACTAAAGAGAATAAGAAGAGAAAATAGAGCCGAGGAAAGGAAAAGTACAAAGAAAAGAAAATTATAGGGAAAGACAAGTTGTAGAGATTTGTGAAGACTTACAGGAGTGAGGAAAGTGTCCTCGGATAGGCTTTTTGTATTTGTAGAGGCATGAGTAAGTGAGAAAAGTTGACAGGTTCAGTGTATGTGCGCTAGAACTAAATGAATGCTAAAGTGTGTAGGAGGATTGATTTGAAAGTTATTTATATCAAAGAAAAAGGCACCATGGGAAAATTCCCGCCCCTGTTCCAGTAGGATTCTCCACCGTTGGATTCGCATCGCGTAGTAGAACGTGGGGGACAGGGAGCTACAGGAATTTAATGAAGGCGTGTCAAGTATGTCGATGCATCAGGAGCATATCTTGAGCAGTTAAAAAGGCATCTATTCAATCAAGAGGAAATGTGTGAAGGGCACAAAATAGCTGAGGTGACATCGAAATCCTCCTTTCTTCCTGATGAGCCAAAAAGAAGAATCTCGAGGGGCTATTGTAAGGGTATTGGGCCCAAGAGCTTATGAACCATGTGCATATTGGGCCCGAGGCCTAAGTTGAGGTCGAGGGATCATCCGAGGAAGGGTAAACGTTGTTAAGGAAGCTCACATTGGTAGATAAATAAGTTAGTTTTGATCATAATGGTCCAGAAGGTTGGGCCGAGGATGAATACCTCATCGGCTGACCAAAACTGAGGTCTGTAGAGGTGGTTTGCCGTCCAGGGGAACGGTCCAGGAAGTTTTGTGGGCATGGATAAAAATTGCAGGAACAAAGGACAGAGAGGAGTCCTAAAATATCTTAGGAAAAGCTACTGCCACCGCATTGAATGCACCCCAGCTAACTCTCTGGCCACATTAATGAGGAAGTGATCCCTAAATAGTGATTTTCAGCCTTACAGCTACTATCCAAAGACTTTAGGAAGGGGTTGATGGGACAAGAACCAACTCCAATGATCTGATCTGCATGTGGAGGGTGAAGATGAGAAGAGAAGATGGTATAAAATAAGAGGGAGACCCTAAGAAAAGGAATTGGAAATTTGTAAGAGAAAACACTATAGCAATTTGAACCATATTTGCAATCAATCTCAATCAATATATATAAGAACAGACCTCCTCAAACTGTGTCGAGGACAAATTTATTCAGATAAATCCAATTCATTTTTGTTTGATTATCTTTAGAATCCATTTTAATTGTTATCTCATTCATTAAAGCCTAGTTCTTTAACCCACTCTCTACAAATTCATTGTATTGGGCTTGAATCCACTCACCTCTTGGGCCAAGGATTCAAAACTAGTCCTTACAATAATAATAATGTGTGTTCAATTTATAATTGTTATTTTTTATGATGAACTTATTACTAACTAAGTTTTATAATAATTATGCTATAATATATATACAACATTTTCCAAAACTATTTTACATAAAATATTACAACATTAATTGTGCATTGCATGAAAAGCCTAGTGGTTGTGTTTTAAAATTACAATTTCAACCCTTTCAATCATTTTTTTAAAAGGCTAATTTTCCAAATAATTTGAAAACAATATCATTTTTCAATAATTATTATTAAAATAATATTATTTTGTAAATTTTTCCACTTATAAAAATAGAAAAAGTTTAATTTTTTTTTCCTGAATATACAAAAAGGTCTTACATATAAGATGTAATGAAACATCCTGGTTTTCAAAAAATCAAAGCTTGAAAGATTTTTAAAAGACTTTAACTATACTTAGCTTACTCTTCATTTTCCATCCCAACCACAAACCACCGAGTAGCCCCGAAAATAAAACACAAAAGAACTCTAAGAGCTTGTGAAAGGGTAAGATAAAAGATGGCCTTTATAGTTTATATTATATAGTTTGTGTCTTCATCAACCCTGCCGGCAACCATGAGAAGAAACTACAATTTGAGTTCAAAGGAAAGATGTACTTGCTATATAGTCTGATTGACCTGATAAGTTAGTAAGAGAATGTGGGCCATTGCAATTTTAATATTAGTATGGTAAAGACACGCGAACAAAGCATGCCATTATTAATTAATAAGAGTAGTGCTACTATATTCACAACATTTTCACAATAATTTTACAATAAATCTAACTTAGTAAGCTGATACTAATTCTAATTTGGGCCAAATGCTAATATTATTTTTTTACCCACCAATAACAGCTCTTTGCATAAGATTTATTGTAAAAATGCTGTGAATGTAGCATTACTCCAAAATTAATTCTGCCTCCAAACATAATTTTTAATCCTTGTTTTTTTTAAAGCTTAAATAACAATAATAAATATTAGCAGTAGCCCAATGGGACAAGCTATGGGTTGGTTTCTTTACCCATGGGTGCCCGGTGAGCCGGCCCGTTAGCTCAGCCCATTAGCTTGACCCGTTAGCCTGACTCATTGCCCAAAATTCATAACAAAATAATTTGGGGGTTGGGCGGGTAAGGGATTGAACTTTAGACATTATAAAAACTTTAAGACCACACACCTAACCACTAAATACTTGGAGTGATTGTGATACAATATGCATAATAAATATATATATTTTGGTATTAGTCTAGTAGCTTTGATTTTTAAAACTAAGTTGCCCTACCTCTGTCTTTGGAAAGAAAGTCATTCTTTCCTTTGATAAATTCTAATTCTTTCCTTACAAGTTACAATTATAGAAGAAATTCCTTGAAAAAAAAAAGCTTACCGTTGGTTGGAAGAAATTCTTTCCTTTAAGAGTTGATATTTGATTCTTCATATATTTCCTTTAAGAAGATTACTGTTTGAACAATACAAAAGTTAGTTCTCTTTTTTTTTTTTTTTGTGTGTGTGTTCAAGTATCCAATCTATAAATACCTATGACATTTCTCTCATTTTACTCACAAAAAATCTCTCAAATTCAAACTCTCCCTAGACTATTCTCAATTTTTCATCTTTTATTATTTTTGCCCTCTTATAGTTATATACTCTATAGATTAATAGTATTATATTTTTAATAGTTATATTTATACAATTACAAGTATCAAATAATCAAATTCTTCAAGTTGGAGGCTTGAGCATCCAATTGCATTTGAAAATCAACTTCTCCAAATTGGAGTGGAACTGTGGAAGCTATCTGTCTCAAAATTTGATTGACTGGGTAACATCTTTTCATAACTTTTATGATATACTTGCTGTCTCATTATTTGTATACATTATTTTTGTTAGTTTTCAAAATTTTAAAATGACTCATAGAAATGATCACATTATACTAGATGATTTAGATGAGCAAGGGCAACATTTTGAGTCAATTGGTTCCCCCACATCCCCAGTTTCCCCTACATCTAATGTACCAACTAATAATAATACTACACTTGGCTCAAATCCAAGTTTTACTAATAAAAAATTAAAAAGTGAAGTTTGGAAAATTTTTGATAGGGTAGAGAGGATAAAACAAGATGGAACAAAAGAAATTAAAGCTATATGTAGCAAATGTGGTGACGAGCTGGTTGGTGGCCCAAGTGTGGGGACTAACCATTTAAAACGTCATATGTTAAATAGTTGAAAGCGAAAAAATCGAATGGATATTAGAGATTTTCAACAATTAGGAAAAGATAAGGAGGGAAATTTAACTACGTTTATTTTCACTGATGCAAATGCACGTAATGAAGTGGTAGAATATCTTGTTAGAGCTGAACACCCATTTACATTTGTTGAAAAACATAATTTTACAGGAATGGTGCAACGTGGTTTTACTCCACAATGTAAAAGATTTTCTGCATCCACCACAAAAAGAGATATTATGAAGAGTTTTAAATTTTATAAAGAAAAATTAAAAAGTATTTTGCATGCACATAGTGGTAGATTTTGTTTAACTTCCGACCTGTGGACATCAAGAAATAAATTAGGTTTTCTCTCTTTGACTATTCATTATATTGATTCTAATTGGAATTTAAATAAAAGTATAATATCATTTAAAATGTTGGAATCTCCACACGCGGGATATAACATTGCAAATCTTATTAGTAAGGAACTTCAATATTGGGGGATTACTGATAAAATATTTTCAATAACACTTGATAATGCAACAAATAATGATACAGTATAGATGTTTTTAAAAGAAAAATTAGCTTACCTTTACATGGTACATTATTTCTAATACGTTGTTGTGCACATATTTTAAATATAACTGTTCAAGATGGTTTATCAAATTGTGCACATATTTTAAATATAATTGTTCAAGATGGTTTATCAAATTTATCCACATCTGTTGAAAAAATAAAAGATATTGTTTGTAATATTAATAGTTCTCAAGCAAGATATGAATTGTATATAAAATGTTGTATGGAATTGAAAAGAAACAAAAAAAAATAAATATAAATATTGATGTGCCTCATAGGTGGAATGCTACTTATCTTCTTTTAGATTCAACAATAAAATATAAAGGTGTTTTAAATTTATATTATTCTCATCTTTCTCAAAATTCACGTTGTCCTCTAGAAAAAATTGAAGAACATGATTGGATGTTAGCAAAACTTGTAAGAGACTTTTTAAAGGTTTTTGATGATTCAACAAAAAAATTTTGTGGTGTATATTATCCAACATCTTGTAGAGTTATAATTCAATTAACTAAAATTTGTGCAAAATTTTCAAAATTTTATGGGCAAACTTTTGGAATATTTGATGAAACGTTAGATTTAATGAGACAAAAATTTGACAAATATTGGGGAGATATTCCTTCGATTTTTGGAATGGCTATTATTCTTGATCCTAGATTGAAGAGTTGAATGTTTTTTTAGAAATAATTTATAATGATGAAGTTGAAAAAATTAAAAAGACCATACAACCATTTCAAAATTCAATGACACAATTATTTGATTATTATGGAAGTGTTTATAAAAAGAACAAGCATCTTCAGTAACATCAAGTGAGTTATCGGAATTTCAACATTATTTAAATCAACATTTACTTGAAATTGATGAAGAAGGATCATTTGATTTATTGGGCTAGTGGAAAACAAATCAAAGTAAGTATCCCATACTTTCCATTATGGCTTGTGAAATATTATCAGTTCCTGTTTCCACAGTAGCATCGGAAGCATCTTTTTCTGCAGGTGGTAGAGTTGTATCTAACAAGAGATGTGGTCTTAGTCCCGAGACTGTTGAGGCACTTTTGTGCTTAAAGGATTGGAACTTAGCAGACACAGACGACAAGAAGTAGAATTAGCCGAGGCATTTGAGTGATTGAAGTTAGAAAGGCCCGAGTGGATGCCAAGAAGTCCACCACATGACCAACAATCCACCACTTCAAGATAATGCTTGGCAAATAGTTATAAAATTTATGTAACAAGTTTTTCAATTTTTTTCTTAGATAAAATTATTTGATGTTTCAACACAAATAGATTGGGAATTGCAAATGATAGACAAGTCTGTGGGTGCCAACCTAGTTGGGATGTACACATTTTGTAGTGATGCAAATATTTTCAGTCTAATATATTCATGAAAATTTCAATGTACTTATTTATTCTTATCAATACAAGTTAATCAATTGTTCAATTTGATAGTTTGTAATAATACATAATTATAATTTTTTTGGTTAAATTTTTATAACCCCATTGAAGACATGTTAAAAATGCCCATTAAACCCACCTCACTAGCCCAGCCCCCGCCCAAATGGGCATTGCCCATGGGTAGAGCCATGGGCTACGGTTTTTCCATCTAGCCCGGCCCGACCTAGCCCTTTGACTAGTCAACAACCCGTTGAGCCCAGCCCATTAGACCCATAGGTCCAAGTAAGCCTGGCCCATTGACGAGGCCTACATTAACCAAACAAAAACAAGACAAGACCAAACAAGAAGTGAAAAAATTATTCAACAAAAAGCTTATTATAAAACAAAAAGATAAAATTTGTAGCTTGTTCAACCTATTTAATAAAAATAATTTATAATTTCATTTTTCTTCAAAAAATGGTACCAAGAAAAATATTGTGGTAATTTAAATTTCTTAGTGACCACCCTAAAAAAAATTCCTAGAGCCGCCACTGTACACATTCCAGCTGAAATCGTGTTTTAAATTGTGTGTTCAGTACACTCGATGCGTAACTATCACCAGATTCACCGCTCCATGCACTTCCACTACCTTGGTATGATAAACAGTCACTGGCACTAAGTACTGTCCTTCCATGTGACTTTGTCTGAGATGATACTCGATCAACTTGATCTTGTTACCGGAACTGACCTGTTTGTTTTCGTAGATTCCTGACCATACCTAAACTTGCAGATGGGAATTAGCAAAATTACGTGACCAAGAATGAAAAAAGGAAATAAAATGGTGCATGGCTTTGTTCTTAATGAATAGAAATATTTCTATTTCACTTTTAATTTTTCACTTTATGTCCCATAAACTGCAGTATGTTCTGCTTTCAATTCCTACAAGCAGTCTGTTAATGGAGTATAAAGTGAAATACTCAAAATAAAACAAAAGACATTTATTAGTTAACCATTGCTAGACCGACTTAGAATGCAGCCAGTTACACGTCATGGTCTAATGGGTTGGATTCCTACAAACTGATGTAAAAGAAAACTTTGTCCTACATAAAATTAGAGAAATAAGAACTCTCTCTTTAGAAAATGTATATACATTCCAAAAAACAAAGATATTTAAATTAGGACATAAAGAATATTATATTAGCAGAACTCTATAATTAACTTGAGTTATTATAGTCTGGTAATCATTAATCAATAATCAAGCGCAGCTAAGAGCTCTTCTATTAATGGACACCTGACCTGACCCCTTCGGTGTACGATGAGGCTTTTTTCTTGTTTGTATCGAAGATGCGGCGAAAAGGATTCTATATGTGTTTGTTAAAGATTCAAGTACTTGGGAGATTGGCCTTTACGAAGGTCAACGTTTATACCAATATAAATACCATAACATCCTTGACTCCCTTACAACAAAACCAACACTAGCCAGCTATACTTTTTTATACTCCCCTTCACACATTCTCGAGCACTTTCCAAAGAAAGAGAGAGAGAGATGGGTGAAGTGGAGCAATCCCCAGGAAGCTCCATGCATGGAGTAACAGGCAGAGAACAAACCTTTGCCTTTTCTGTTGCTTCACCAATGGTCCCAACTGATACAACTGCAAATTTTGCTTTACCTGTTGATTCTGAGCACAAGGCCAAGGTGTTCAAGCTCTTCTCCTTTGCCAATCCTCACATGAGAACCTTCCACCTTTCTTGGATTTCCTTCTTTACTTGCTTTATCTCCACCTTTGCCGCGGCTCCACTTGTTCCAATCATTCGTGATAACCTCAACCTAACCAAAGCAGATATTGGAAATGCTGGAGTTGCTTCTGTCTCAGGAAGCATTTTCTCTAGGCTTGTAATGGGAGCAGTTTGTGACCTAATAGGACCAAGATATGGGTGTGCATTTCTAATCATGCTCTCAGCTCCAACTGTCTTTTGCATGTCATTCGTGTCAAATGCTGGAGGCTATATTGCTGTCCGTTTTATGATTGGATTTTCTCTTGCAACATTTGTGTCATGCCAATACTGGATGAGCACAATGTTTAACAGCAAGATCATTGGGCTTGTCAATGGCACTGCTGCTGGCTGGGGCAATATGGGTGGAGGAGCCACTCAACTCCTAATGCCTTTGCTCTATGAATTGATTCAGCGTGCTGGCGCCACCCCCTTCACTGCCTGGAGGATAGCTTTCTTTATCCCTGGGTGGTTTCATGTGATCATGGGAATCTTGGTCTTAATTCTAGGCCAAGACTTGCCTGATGGAAACCTCAATACCTTACAGAAGAAGGGTGAAGTTGCCAAAGATAAATTCTCCAAGGTCAGTTTTGTTGAACTATACTCTTTTTTTTTTTTTTTGTTAAACAGCCAAGAAATATTAGACTAATTTGGTTTTATGTCACAGGTGCTGTGGAATGCTGTCACAAACTATAGGACATGGATCTTTGTCCTCCTCTATGGCTACTCCATGGGTGTTGAGTTGTCCACAGATAATGTCATTTCTGAGTATTTCTATGATAGGTTAGTCTCCCTCCTCTTCACTAGTCCCATTAAAAATTATAAGAATCAGGCTAAAATACAACAATTGTTCCTTAAGTTTTTATTTTGGTTACATCATCTAAAGGATTAAGTCGACCACTTTATACTTCAGGGAATAAAATCACCTGTGAGTTAAAGTTTAGAGACCATAGCAGTGTATTTAAGCCTAAGAATTAGAAACTAACCGTCCGTTTGATATGTGGCAGGTTTAATCTTAAGCTTCACACAGCCGGAATGATTGCTGCCTCCTTTGGTATGGCCAATATTGTTGCTCGTCCATTTGGTGGTTATGCCTCTGACTTCTCAGCCAGATATTTTGGCATGAGGGGCAGGCTATGGACCCTTTGGATCCTCCAAACTCTAGGAGGTGTCTTCTGTATCTGGCTTGGCCGTGCCAATTCATTAGCTGTTGCTGTCTTGGCAATGATCCTCTTCTCTGTTGGAGCTCAAGCTGCGTGTGGAGCAACTTTTGGCATCATACCATTCATTTCTCGGAGATCATTGGGTGTTATATCAGGCATGACTGGTGCTGGTGGAAACTTTGGCTCTGGATTGACCCAATTAGTGTTCTTTACAAGCTCAACATTCACCACTGCAACAGGCCTCTCTTTCATGGGGGTCATGATTGTGTGTTGCACTCTTCCTGTGACATTGGTTCACTTCCCACAGTGGGGGGGCATGTTCCTTCCACCTTCCCAAGACAAGGCGAAATATACCGAAGAATTCTATTATGGCGCAGAGTGGAACGAGGAGGAGAAGCAGAAGGGTTTGCACCAACCAAGTCTCAAATTTGCTGAGAACAGCCGGTCAGAGCGAGGCAAGCGGGTGGCCTCAGCTCCAACTCCACCAGATTCAACACCAGCACTTGTTTAGTTAATTAAGGAAAGATAAATTAAAGTCATGGTGGAAGCTAATAGAAACCAATAATGAGAGCAAAGGATGTGTACAATGTTCTGTGTCTCTCTTATGTACCATGATCCTTCTTTCTTGCCTCGCATTTACCTTACTAGTCATTAAGATGAATGCAAGATTTATAAAACACCCATACATATAGTTTTGCAGGACATGTCTGATGGCTCTATATGTTCCAATTTCTAGGGAACCATGACCTCATTAAAAATCAACATGGGGCGCACTTGCATGATTTACTGTACTTTCCTCTGACCGACCCAGATCTGTTCAGTCCAATCAGTTTCCTGCCCCAACATATTTTAAGGGCCCAAGCCCACAAAGTAATGTGATACGCTACAACCATTATAAGTAGTTTACAGTGTCCCCTCCATTTGATATTGCCATATTGGGCTCCGCTTTGACCCAGTTATTCAGCCTTGCTTAGCATATGTGAAAACTAGCTTTTGCGCGGCGACACCCATGACCCACACACCCCCCCCCCCCTCCCCCCCCCCCCCCCCCCCCCCCCCCCCCAAAAAAAAAAAAACAACAACAAAAGAAAGAGGTTACATCGAATGTATAGTTAGTTACATGCTTTTCTGACCCCTATGAGCCATTCAATTTCAAATTACTCTCAGGTGTCTCTTCAAAAGCAGAAGCAAATAAGCACCCAGAAGAAATATAAACGAACACAGCTAGCAGCAGATTGATACTACTAACAGGCTTGTTTTTATGATATTGCATAAAGAAAGTTCAGCTATAACAAAGATATACACATGCTCATCAATTAAGGTACATTTAACGAAGTTTTTGAGTACCATTGCAACAAAAAGGAACAATTATAACAAAAGCATATACATCATCCAGCAAGTTAAGTACATAAAAAAAGTTAAATCACTTCCAATGTTCTGAGTGTAAATTGATGTATCTTCTAATGATGCATTGGAGGGTGCAGCCTTTTCAACTAGAAACAAAAGATTTTAGAGCTCACTAGTAGCTTAGCTTTCCACGACCACCGCAAGTACTACAGTTTCGAGCAGAAGAGCACCTTGTACAGTAGCTCCATTTCTTTGGAAGCCTGACATAGTCCAATTCAGTTCAGTTCAGTGGACTAATTCAAACTTGAGAGAGAGAGAGAGAGAGAGAGTTGACGAAAGAATACCCTGCTGTATATCGAGTGGCCATATTCTTTGCAGTCAATCTTGCCTTCTCAGCACTTTCCTCTGACAATTTCTTGAGCACAAATCCTTCACCATTGCATTCAGAACATATGCCAGAACCACCACAATCTTCGCAGACTTTTGTAGGAATCTGAATTTTGAAAAGGAATTCAAGTTAAAGAAAGTATCAGGCACGGAAAAGAGCTCTAGCCTCTAGGTGAACAAACAGATGGCTCAATGTATCCCACTCCTTTATATGTCTTTTGGCACAAATTGTGCAATGACTAAATACTAAGCACCTAGTTTTGGTGATTCCATAACATTATTGTCCCAGAAAAAAGGAACATAAAAGGAAGAGAGAGAATACAAGAAAAGAGAAAAGGTTTGAAACAAGACTTCAAGAAGACCAGCAGAAATTCAATCTCTGATTAACAATCAAATACTGCATGAAACATGACTTTCTTGCCCAATGGTCCAACCATCCAAGGGTTATGAAAACAGATGTTAAGTGTTCTTGACTAATCTTCTTACATTAAACCAACAAGTTTGGAAGAATCATTCCTCTTATAATCCATTTGCTTCTAAGTGCCCATCCCAGATCCATGCCAAGTTTTATGCTCATTAGCTTGGTGCTAACAAGGCTAATTGTGAATTCTTTTGACCCCACCTCAAGGAGTTCTTAAGGTATAAATTAAAACTTGATATATAGTGGTCGCATTAATGGTAAATCTGGCGGAAGTTATGAAAAACTATTAGCTGTTCTCATAATTTTCTCATTAAACATTTTTATATTTAGTTTTTCCTTTTGACTTATGATTTTTTTTTTGTTTTTAATTATGAAAAAGGGAGAAGGATGGGAGGAGGGAATTGTGAGTAAATACAAAAAATTCTCATATATCAGATGCCTAGAACCACCATTTTATATTTAAAATTACTCCTAGGATATGGTTAATTATATATGGCACTGCATCTTGTTAAACAAATAAGCAGTTTAAGAGTTCCACTGAATGAGCAATTGAGCATTAAAGGAAACATAAAAAGATTTATTGCTTAGATATTTAGCTACCAATATTTTCTAATGAGTAAATATGGATTTTATTGAACAAAGAAGAATATTCCAGTATATAACGAACATAAGACAACTCTTTGATTTGTGGAAAATATCCTATCTTGTAGGACAAATCTTTTTCAATTTTTGATAAATTACCAATTATCCCAAAAGCTATAGCTCTTAAGAAATGGTGAATCTAATCATTTAATCGTAATTCTAACATCCTATTCAGCCGACTGTTCCCTTTAAGATTTGCAAAGGAACCTTCACGTAAGAGTAGACAAACTAAACATATACAAAAAATAACATATGTTAATGAATGAATGATTCATCAAACTATTACACCCTGGAGCAAATTACAAGTAATAAGATTTTTTTTTTCAAACGATGCAAGATGTCATTTGATATTACTTTGCTAATGAAATATATGTTAAATAGAAAAATCACACCAAAACACTTGCAGATTCCTCTCTGAAAATTCATAGTGACATCAGTGAAGTTGCCCATTGCATGTATCTTAACATGAATACTCTTCTCTAAAGCAATATTTAATAAATTTTATATGTCGAAGCAAATTAATTACTCACCTGAGTGGCCTGAGAAGCCTCAGTATTTCGCCTTACAAGAATAGTAGCTGCAGCACCCACAACTGTGGCAGCAATTGCCACAGAAGCCGCTGTTTCTGGTAGAGCGCAAGACACCTTAAATATTTTTCTTCCTTGTTCTTGTGACTTTCCACCTTTTAAAAGGCAATAATTAGGAAACAACGATATCAAATATTGGAATCCAAAATTGCTTTGCAACATCAAAAACAAGCAATAAGCTTCTATTGGTTGACTCAGTTCAATCAAATTCCACTTCTATTTGTGAAAATCATTACATATCTTTAGAACCAAAATGAAATATCTTGCATTCTAATATAAGTTTCTTTCTAGCTGATTTGCAAATGCACTATAAGCATAGACTTAAACTAACATGTTTGGGTCACATACACTATAAGCATAGACTTTAACTAACATGTTTGAGTCACATATATCATGCCTCATTCTTTAAATTGACATGTCTTGTAAACAGAGGTTTCACATTTGCATCCAATTCCATTGAATTCTAATAATCACAGTGATCTATTGGTTTGTTTATTAACTATGATTGGTTTCCATTACATTTTCTACAAGACAAGTGCTGATAGGATACCAAAATCTGCAAGCAACAATTCAGGTGGACTTATACCAACAGAGGTTAAAACTGTCACGTATGGTAGCCCAGAACTAGGCAATCAGAATGCTCATTTAATAGCATCAACTCAATTGCAGGTATATGCTTATAACTTGATAAAGAAAGATACAGAATTTCACCCTCCACAATCAAATACATATTAGCTCAAAGCAATCGCTTCACCCATCAAATCACAGAAAGCTCATTGAAGCACACAACTTCAACCAGCATTAGTACTAGTGTCCCCTCAACACCCACAACAATTATAATTGGTTTGGAAATCTAGAAACAGGGAAAACATCTTTATCTTAATTTAAGACACCCATTATAGCACAAACCTTCCTCCATAAAGATTACAATGAATAGGTATGGTGAAACCACCAAATCAGCTAGAACCCAGTTCTAAATAACACTCAAATGCAAATATATAATATACCCATCAACAACCGCATACTAATAAAAGCCCCCAATAATTCAATCTATAATTGGATTCTCCATTTAATCACTATCCCATTTTTTTCCCACAGATGTATCAACTACCATCACCAACTTGCAGTACCTAGACATCAAACAGGCAAGTCATTTTAACATAAACCAACTACTGCTGTCACTTTTATTTAACAATCTCTTAAAGGGTATCTTCTCTTGGTTAAGTTTCACTACCTAATATACCAAACAAGCATATAATTAAACAAAATACTATAAATTGAATGGTTCCATTTACTAAGAAGAAAGAGAAGAAATTACTATGGTGAAATAGACAACTTGGGACAAAAATATTTAGAGGTGTCAGACAATGACAAGACAGGTAAACGGTTAAAAGAAACCTTGAAATTCTGTTAAACCCACAAAGGAGAAAGAGGGAGTTATCATTTATTATCTTACTCTTAGAAAATGAGGGAATTGAGACAGTGCGCAAAGAGAGCTCCATTTAAAAAAGGTGACCTTTTTGAGTTCCAGCATTGTTAGTTAGTTCCCTTATCCTGGTAGCTGGGGATGTTTTCAGTAAAGCCCTTGATAATGCATACAATTCCAGAACTGCCATTCAAATTAATATCCGTGCAAAGCACGTGCCTAAATGCTAATTTGTGAATTCCACTTACATACTTGAGATTTTGACAACTATGTCTAAGTAATTTCAGAATTGATCAATTTGATCCTTACAACCAACTTAATCCTTAATACAGTTGAGAAAAATGACTAACTGGTTTAACATCGTTTAGGGACTAAATTGGCCGTAGAAATCAAATTGGTCAGTTTTGAAAAGTCTTGAACTTGGTTAGTATTAGCTCAAAACTTAAAGTATGTTAATAGAATGGTAAAATGCAAAACTGATCTTCTAAGGTTTTTTTTTTTTTTTTTTTTTTTTTTTTTTTTTTTTTTCAGGTTTCATTTCAATCTTTTAACTTTGTTTTTGTTCATTTCAGTCCTCTAACTTTTTTCCCATCAACTTTTATTATATGTTGTGGTTAATTTTTCAATTTTATATATTTTTCTTCAAATTTTTTAAATTAACAAAATTCAATTAATTATTGAAAAATATTTTCTAGATTTTTTTTTTTCAAAATTTTTTAACAAAAGTTAATGGAAAGACCTTAATTAAATAAATTTGAAATTTAGAGGACTGAAATGAACGAAAGCAAAGTTAAAGGAATGAATTGAAATATAAAGAAAGTTAGATGATTAGTTTTGTATTTTAGCCTTAATAGAATTTACCTATAGGAAAAAAAAAATGCCAACTTATTAGTTCTTTACTTCTTTTCCTCTATAAGGTGTTTGATTTGATGACAACGAGCATTCAAGCATTCAGTTACTTTCATTTACTTGTTTGTCTCAACATACCTCTCTCTAGTTGAATTGATCATGATTAGAAAATCCAACATTTTTAGTGTGTTTTTGGATGATGTTATTTTCCCGTATATGTTTATGCTGTAATAATAAAAGTACAATTCTATTTTGAAAAATGTAATACTATACTTATGCATTTTTTTTAAGGTAAAAATTAGTTTTTGTAGTCACATTTGTTTATCAAATTAGAAATAATTTTTTAATCAATATAATATTTTTCTGTTTTTAGTTTAAATTGATGAATGTAAAATTTGTATGTTAATACATGTACAATTCATGTATTTATTATCAAATAGTAAATAGTTACATAACAATTAATAAATGTTTGTACATATTAAATTTTTTTTTAAATATTCTTTGTATGCCGATGAATTAAAAAAAATGGTAAATAATATATGTTTATACATCTAAAATACAATATATTTATACATATCTAATTTTTTTTGTTGTAGAATATACTTTGTTAAAAATTATTGTCTTTATCTTATATTTTCATTTACATTTTTTTACTGATCATAAAAAAACCTCTCAGATTTGAGTTCACTCTTGCTATAGACAACCAAGCGCATAACAACTGAATATGATACACGTCGTAGACATCTTGATCATGAGCCATTGAAAAGAAGAGTAATCCAATTATGTTCAAGATCCAACCAATCATTGATCCAAGTCCCCCACCGAAACCACAGTACCTTACTAGGTAAATATGAAGATTGACAATGGTAAGTATAGTAAAATCTCATGCCAATTATCGACAGAGTCCCTTCCTGAAACTGATTCCTCAAAGTACGAAGGTATTTACGTTGTGACCCTCATAACACAACGCAATATACTTTAGAGCTTGAGCAAGATCCCTTTTAAGTATCTCATTTTTACCTTTTTTTTTTTTTTTTCTTTGTGCTAAATTGATAAAGTAGTCTATCAATATCAAATTTTAATTTTTTTAAAAAATAATTTGGGTGGCCACAACTTTTAGACCACTTTGTTATATTCATCCTAAGCTTTGGATGAATTTTTATACCTCCGTACTCTGTATTTATAACTTGCATCTAATTACTAATGAGTCCTTCTAACATTTTTTTTTTAATCATTTATAGGTCTAAGATGTATGAAGCGTTGTTTTATTTATTTATTTTTTCCCAAACACATTGGCAAGAAATCAACTATCAAAATCAACATCATGAATTTTATTGCTCTATCAAGGAAAATATCAAATTTCAATAAATGATAGACTGAGTATTTGACTCTAAAAGGTAAATTTTATTATATAAATAAAAATAAATATAAACATATGTATATACATAAAAAGAACATATTAAATTCAACAATATATTATTTGAGTATTTGACTCTAAAAGGTAAATTTTATTATATAAATAAAAATAAATATAAACATATGTATATACATAAAAAGAACATATTAAATTCAACAATATATTATTTACATAAACAAAAAACGACTAATTTAACAAATATACATATTACTTAAATTATTGAATTGTATATATACAAAAATTCATAAAAATAATAAACTTAAGGATTTTTTTAAAATTATTAATAAATATATTTTATTTTGTACTTTTTTTATCTTGGATTTAAAGAATTGCAAGAACTACTTCTTATTTATCATTTTTTCCATTATCATTGTTTTTCTTTTATATGTTTTGAACAGTCAAATACATTGATAATTTAGAAAATATTTTCTTTATGTTTTTCTTTAAAAAGTGTAAAACATATGAAAATGATTTCATCTTAAAAGAACTGCTACCAAACTAGGATGATTGTACAACCACCTTGGAATATTTCCAAATAAGTAACTCTATTTAACATCTAGGATTACCAATGAGGGGTTGTTTGATACAGTGAGTGAGATGGTTCCTTCAAAGTGATTGCCACTAAGCACTCCAACCATGGCATGTCAAAGTCCCCCTGAAAGTATTTTTCCTCACAATTACTATTTGATAGATTTGAATAGACCAATGAGTATGAGCTGCCATTTGTAGTCAAACTTTGTGGAATTGTCCCCAAGAGCATGTTATTGGAAAGGTCCAATATTTCAAGAGGCAAATTACCCAAAGTCCAATGGATGTTGCCTTCTAAAAAATTTGGGGACACGTTACAAAGCTATAACACTAGAAAAAGATGCCCAATAAATATACCATTGGAAGAGAATGTGAGAGAAATAGCAAATTTATATAATATAAAAAATGATAAAAAGAAGAATACTCAAAAGAAAATATTTAATTGTAAACACCAAACTATCCAAGTCATGCTATGTAATAAAATAATATGATATCATTATATACTATAGAATGTCATAGAATAACATCTATCAATCAAAGAAAAAAAAAAGATGACAAATTAGAGCACAACCAAATGGCATCAAAGGATAAATTTAAATTTTTATTAATGTTGTGTTCATTACTTATTAGGATCCATAATTTTTAGGCATTTCAAAATAAAATAGAAAATCAACAAGATTGGATGGAGGGAATACTAAGCAACTTGAGAAAATACTTCCTTGTATTTAGGAAAAAGTGAAATTTTAAAAATTTGCATATAATCAAGGATCAAAATCCTCTTAAGGTCCTAAAGTACTCTACATGTAAAGTTCTATAAAAAAGCAAAAACTTTTCCCAAACATATAGTAAAGTTATGGTATGGATGGCTAACCTTAACAAAATCAATACTATATAATATACCAAAATATAAGGTTAAAGGTTGTATTCCATTCCTAGTTTCTATACCTTGTTATTATATGGTTTAAATTTTGAATTTTGATTTTAAGAATTTAAAAAAAAATTAAAATTAGTTTAAAACTAAAGAGTAGCCCAACTAGTTAAGCATGGCATAGATATATTAAGTCGAAAATCATTGATTTTTGTATCTTTGTGTCCCATTTCATTCGGGACCATACTCTCTCGTCCAGGGGGGAAAAATCTGCCGTCAATTTTATTTTGTAAATGTCATACTATACACACCAAGTTCTCTTGCACAAGTTTCTTATTTTACAACGTGATGTATGATATAAAATGATGTTAAAGGCTCTCGAATTAATGTGAATGAGACATGTAACCTGTCGAGCAAATCAATTACTATCATAACAATGAGATATACAACTTCTATACAACGTGATGGATGATTTTTTGTTACCAAAAGCTGTGTAGCTCAATGACACTGTCTGATCTCGATTGCCTGTATGAGAAGAACTATGTTTAAATCTCTCTTCTCTATTTATTGTAATAATTATTATCTTATTATTATACAGAAAAAATATGAATTTTTTTTTTCTTTTGTAACCATGAATTCAATTTTGTAGGGGTAAGTAATTAATTCAAATTGTTATTGGTCATTATGTGAGTGAGTTGGTGTCAGCTGGAGAGTTATATATAGGACCCTCGAAAAAATAGACTATGATTGCAAATGGTTCGAAGATGAAGAGGTCGAGTAAATCTAGCCAGAAAATTTAGCACCAACAAATGTTGTTGGGGCTGAGATTAAATATAAAGGACAAACATATCAGAAGGTATGGTCAGAATTATCAGGCAGTGTTACTTGTGCAAGCTAAAAAATCTTGAATATGAGAGCAAGTTAGGTAAATTTTAGAAAACAAGTTGTGCTACTCTCTTCCTTCCACCCATAGTCATTAATTGTGTACATGCATTGCACGATGTTTCACCCACCAATTAATGATACACTTTTGTCACTATCGTTGTTGCATTCTCTTGCTTGCTACTTTAATAAGTTGATACAGTACCCACTCTCTCAAAAAAAAAAAAAAAAACAAAACAAAAACAAGCCTACAACTATGCAATTGCAACCTGCATTAAATATTTGGAAGCAACTTTATCCTCAATGCCTTCATGGGATTGTATTGTGCTGTGTGACATGAGCCTCGAAAGTTGTCGGTTGGGCCATAACTTTGACAAGTGTCCCAAAGGGGGTGACATGTTAGATTTATTTTTTTAAATCTTTGTCAGCCTGCATGGCTCAGCAATGAGCTCCATTCACCTTCCAAGTTCCACTATTCCTTTGGTACATGCATCGCGAGCCGAAAAGGTTAAATTTTGTTACACACTCACTGTTGCACATATTTTGCATGCATTCTTTTAAAATATGAGCCTAAAATGTGTGCAACAATTAGTATATGATAATCATTATTCAGCCAAAATACCACTTGACATTAATAAAGTTATTAAGGTTGATTTTTATATACCATTCAACAATGGTACAAAACGCCAATAATCTTTTAACTCAATTGGTTAATACTTCCTAGAAACATCAAGGATCATGAGATAAACCGGTTGAGTTAATCCCCTGCAGAAAACTCATCAAAATTAATCATGTAATAAACTTCACAAGGGAAGTTGTTGGCACATTTTTAAATCATATTTATGTGTATTAAATAGGGACCCTTTCGTAGGGGTGGGTTTTGATGAGGAACCACAAGTATTTAATCGCTGACTTCATGCCATCCACTCCTTTGATAGAAAGCCTCTGCTTTCATAATTAAGATTAAAGACTTGGTGATGGTGTTTCGAAGTTTCCCAATTGGCCTGAAACTTTAATCTCAAGGACCCAACAGACATAAAGGGTGCAGCACATGAAAATAATGACCAGTCTTGTATTAAAAAATTCCTGAAATTTTTTCAATATTTATTAATTACAATTTGCTACTTTTTCGTCGGTCATTTATGAGGCCAAATTTATCTCTCTGTTTTTTTAAGCAAGAAACATTTTCAATATTTAAAGTGACTCTAATTGGATGGTAAAACAAGACTTGATATATACATAAATATCCAAGAGATATTATGATCAAATCCGATTTAGGAGTATATATCCATATTATATTTAAATAACTTTATTTATTTTAATCTAGGTAAATAGAGTTTTGGTGTTAGATTTTTTTTTTTTTTTTGATAATTCAATTATTACAAGAATTAGGGTAGAAGAGATTTGAACATTGATTCTCTTCATAAAAAACGTCAACCATATAACTACAATGCAGATAATGTCGTTAAGCTACAAGGTCAACCAATGCCACCGAACTAGAATACTCTAGGGCAAATCTTTTGTGAACCTAGTTTCTTTTTTGAGAAAGTTTTGTGAACCCAGTTTATCACTAGTACACAACTCTCCCCAAAATCACAACTTTATATTGGTTGGAAAAAGACCAAACATAAAAGAGAAAACATAAGATAAGGTACAAAACAAATATAGTGAAAGAGATTTGATTTGAAACATTTAAAATGCAATAACGTGAACTCACGGGGTTCATCACTACTTCCACATTCAAAGAAAAAAAAAAAAAAAAAAAGGCACCCACCTCACTAACTCACCACCACCACACCCCCAAAGTAATATCAATTGGTAGGAAGGAGCTGTGTGAATTGAAAGATCTGCCTTCTTCAGCTACTCACGGGCCCATTTAAGGACCCCCCCATATTTCACCTCTCTCTTTCAATTCAAACTCTCCCTCCCATTCCTATATAAATCCTCCAAACCCCATAAGCTCTCACACTCACAAAAGCAACACTTAAACCCAAATGTCTACCTCATTTTATTACACGTTGTTGTTGTGTCTTCTCCTCTTGTTGTCTTCTATAGACACAAACATGGCAGCAAGAAAAATCCCATCTAGTGCTCCTAGCACAATTGTGAGGCCATTAGTCTCTGAAGCTCAAGATTATGTGACCATGAAGCCTTTATTTAAGCACAAACATCGGGTTTTTCGAGGGAAAGAAGTGAAGAATTGCTTGCCTAAAGGGTTTAGACATTCATCGGCTCCTAGCCGATTTGTGAACTACCACACACTCGGTGGCTCGCCTGCAGGGTGTTTTTCTAGAAAAAAACCTTGATGCATGGTATATGCATGGGAGTTTAAGAAATATGGAGGTGATGTTTGTATATGTTTTTTGGGTTTTCATGGGGCGGTTGAGTTATGAGCTTATTTAAATTTTTTATGTTTTCCATCATATTTTAAGAGAATTAATTATAAGAGGTCTTATAATTATAATTTTGGTGGTGATGATTATATTCATGGTGTAGTTGTTCCTTTTCCTTCTTCTTCTTCTCTATTTTGGGCTAGATGTTAAGAGATTAGCATATGCAAACCAGTCGCCGAGTGATTCTTTCATTTCCATAGCCATGGGAATGTGATATACCAAGTGAAGGCTGTAAGAGCAACTAATTTATTGAGTGAATTGGGATAGGTGTTGGATTTAAATTTGAAAAGAAAACGTAACATGAAAGTAGTTAGGGTTTTAAAATAGAGCAATAGGAAATTCTCCAATCCTCATAATTCACAAATTCAATTCTTCCTTAAGATGGCTAACTATTACTAAAGTTTCATTTATTTTGGCGTAAAAATATGATTTTTCATGCTTTTAATGTCTGCTACCGCCATCACCTCCTTCCCACCTACAACAATGTGTTCTGATTCAATGTGAGTTTATCAGTTCAAAGTCGGGTAATAAATGAATTTGGCCTCTACATTCCAGCCATTAAAAAACTTGTGATAATTTTGAGACAACGCACCAATGTTATCAATTCTTTTCCATTTGGATTGCCATTTCATACGAAACACAATTTTTTTTCCTAAATAAATAAAAATGTAAAATCTTAGCGAGATAAACCCTCCACGCATATACCTCACATACCAAACACTAAATACACTGTCAATATCTTCTATTAAAAAAAAAAAATACATTGTCACTATACTCTACCATTTTAATATATACATTCAAGTCTTTATAGCTTCCAGTTAGCTCAACCGGTAAAGTCTCTGATAGTTGTATAAGAGATCTGGGGTTCAATCTCTGCCTATACTAAAAACTGATCAGTGTCTTGGTCTGATAATAGTCATAGGTTGATGAAACTCTCTCAAAAAAAAAAAAAAAAAATTCAAGTCTTTAACAATTATTCACGTTGCGACCTATGTAACGATTAGGACATTTTACAATTTCGATTGCTTTCTTTTATAATATAATAGTAAGATTTAATAGACATCTTTGTTAATGAAAATGGTGTGCTACATTTTTTAAATGCTGATGTTGACACATGAAAAAAAAAATGTCTGTATGTATGCGGACGTAGCATAATTTTTTTGTACATACATATGCATAAAATATATCAAGAAATTAAAGATATCTACAGAACGGCGCAGTAGATGCATGCATTGATAAATGCACTCTCCAGCTTTTAAATGCAAAGAGGTAAATGGCACCTCAATATTCATTACACCTTTTCAAACGTATCGTACAAACGGTTATGCATCTTCACTACATTCACATGAATGAGACACAGAAATCAGCTACCAAACTGAGCCAGATATATGCATCGCACGTACAAGATAATCTTGATCATATATGATATGCTTTAAGCCTGCAGATTTATGCTGGCTGGGGTGCATATAGACAATATTAGATTATGCTTTATAATAAGCAGTCATAAGTTTGGCTAGGTCCATCAAACCAGGGCCTGCCTGAGGGAAAATTACCATGCCACATCAGAGTAACCTACCTAGAACTAGAAGTAGTTATAAAAATATACATGCATAAATTTGAACTTTGATTTCTTTAGTTTTCCAATTCATCACAAAAGTTTGAAAAAGTCTATAAACACAAAAAATTTTACACTTGCTGATGTGACAGAGTGCTAGTAATAGGTAAAAAAGTGATGTCAATAGTGAGTTTAGATGAGAACCAGTAAAAATTTGCTAACTTAACTGGTGTGAAAAATGTTGTCAAGTTTTTCGTGCATGTAGCATTACTCCTAAATTTTCATCCATTAATAATGAAGTATGAGAACTAAAAACCTCATGTTTAAGTGTTACCCCATTGACATTGTGATCCAAAGAGGCATACATTTTTTTTTTATAAATTCTAGAGGGGATTTGAACCTAAAAATACCTAAAAATATCAGTTAAATTACAAAACTCTTAACCCAAAAAGACATGCATTAAGTCTTTGATAACATATAACTAAAGATTTGATAAATATAAAACCTAACTAGACAAATCATCTTCATATATTTTGAACCATGCACTAAGCGCTTGAGGGTTAAAGGAGGGAGGGGTGAAGTTGCTAGGTTTGCAGCATATTAGTACATATTCACAGTGCAATGCGGCAAGTTTTGGGCCCTTTTTTGGCATTGCACCTATTGGGGCAATTTCTCCTATTGCTTGATCACACCTCACTTGTGGAGAGGTGGAAACTATCTACACAAACTGCAGTGTGATTAGTTTGATTATTCAACTAAAATTACTTTCTTTTCCTCCATTTTCTCATGAAGCAAATACAATGCGGTCAATACTCCCAAACCACATCAGAATCATAAATATATAATACTAAAAAACCCAAATATTCCACACGAACACACAAAAAAAAAAAAAAAAAAAAAAAAAAAAAAAAAAAGCAAGAAAGAAAACATACATATTCACAATATTTCTCTAATACCCACCACACTAAACACCTACGGTGGAGCCTTGTCACGGTCAGTCCGGGGTGCCAGCCAGTTTCTTCAGTGCAAACAGGCCTACTAGAATATATGTACTCCTAACAATTTCAAAAAAATATAAAAAACTAAACAAAAAGAAATCATCTTCATCAGCCTAGCAGAAGTTACAAATGGATCAGATCCAATGTTGGCCCCAGTACGTGTCTCAGAGAACCTAAATTCACTTCCAAAACCCCTAGACTGCTGCAAGGTCTGAGCAAATACCTGGTATTTGCATATATCAGCATCACTAACACTCCTACGGGCAAACTTCATGGACTCCTCAAAATGAGCAGCCCTAATCTCTGTCACTTCATCGTTTTCATCCTTGTCTATAGCCTCAGGATTCTCACTTCTCCTCCTCTCCTTCTTAATATCCTGCAATAATAACAAATTCCAAACTTACAGTCAACGTATTTTCAACGGGGACAAATACTAATATCTACTCCATTTCAAGCAAAGCATAGGGCTAAGGTATATGATAATATCATTGCAATTTCAGTCCCATAATGCAAAGGAGCTATCTTGGTTAATTATTGGGTCCACTTTGTTTGAACAGATTAGTTTTTAAAGAAAGCATTGCTTCAGTCTATTTTAGCCTATTGCAACCCTTACCCTTTTTCCCAACAAATAAAGGAACCAAAAGAAAAACACCCAAAACAAAGGAAAAAAGGAGGGCTAAAACCTCAGGCCTATACCAGGATGGGCGGAGATATACCACATAGCAATGAACACCAATGGTGCTTGTTTGTTTATTCCCAAGGAATTAGGACAACCACAATTCTAAATGCATTCCTAAAGAGGCATAGAAGCGGAACTTTAAGGACAAGGTGAAAGAACAAAGACACAGGATGGTAATAAAGCATTAAAAAGACAAAAACAAGATGAGTGAAAGTATTGAGTCATCAAAATCTCTGCAAGCAGGGGAATGATTTTCCAGGTACTCAAAAGTGATCATATAAAGTTAAATCAAGAATACCTTTTCTATGTCCTCTCTAATAGCATTCTTGCATGCTCGCTGGCAAATCTCTTTGATGTCAGCTCCACTGAAGCCTTGAGTACATTTGGCCAGTGCTCTAAAATCAACATCTTTAGAGACAGGTGATTTTCTCAAGCAGGATTTAAAGATTTGATAACGTGACTCCTCTTCAGGGAGAGGAATATAAATCAATTGGTCAAGACGACCTGGCCTCAGAAGTGCTGGGTCAATTATGTCAGGTCTGTTGGTAGCCCCAATTATGAACACAGTCTTTTTTGCAGATATGTCATCCATTTCAGTAAGAAGCTGGTTCAGAACCCGGTCAACAGCACCACCTGCATCCCCAACACTGCTTCCTCTCTGCAACAACAATTGGGGTATTACTTGTAAAATGAGAGACCAACAATAAACAGGATTTAATTATGTAAACCACACAATGTAAAATATCAACAATTCAGCCCAATTCAGATCCAAAGTTTTAATCTTTCTCTGTAAACAATTTCACATGAATCCCTTGTAAGCCATACAATTCTAAGTTTTGAATGACAATTCACAATAAGACTAGGCCAGAGTTATACATTTTCTTTTTTATGCGAGGAGGAGATTTATACACTAAAAAAACTTAACCAACCTGGGTAGCAATTGAGTCAAGCTCATCAAAAAAAAGGACACATGGTGCAGATTGTCGAGCCTTGTAAAAAATTTCTCGAACATTGGCTTCACTCTCACCAAACCACATTGTAAGCAGTTCAGGGCCCTTGACACTGATGAAGTTTGCTTGAGATTGAGTTGCAATTGCCATAGCCAATAGAGTTTTCCCACATCCTGGGGGACCATAGAAAAGAACCCCTTTTGAGGGTGACATTCCAAACTTCTCGAACTTCTCTGGGTGCTCCACAGGATACTGTACAGTCTGAGGAAGAGAATGCAAAAGCAATGTCTCAGCTATAAGCTGGTTAAGAATTACAAGACAATAGAAATACACTGAAACCAATTTAGCAAAAATAATTACTTCTTGAAGTTCCCGCTTAACATTCTCAAGGCCTCCAATGTCTTCCCAGCTGACATTGGGCAATTCAACCACCTGTTCAGCAAAATCCAATCAATCAAAAAATGGATGAATATTAGATTAATATATCTGTACAACATAATCATCTGCCACTTAATAAAAGATTCCACCAGGGGGGAAAATCACTGTTTCTCGTAAAGCAGATGGGTTGCTTTTTCCAAAAGCAGTCTGGAAGTGCTCATTGGTAACAGCCATGGAATCTGGTATCACAGCATCAATAGATTCATCTTCCAAGTCAGTTACATCCATTTTCTCTCTAATGTACTGCAGTGCAGCCTCAGTGCAGAGAGCAGCAAGATCGGCACCAACATACCCATGGGTATCTTTTGCAATTCTTTCCAAATCAACCTGGAGGAGGTAGAACATTTATTATCAGCGAAATGATAATAATAATAATAATAATAATAAATAAGAATCTGAAAACAGGAAGACGAGAGGAAAAAAAAATTTAAAAGAAAAAAATATTCAAGTAAATGCCAAGTTCATATATGCAGATTCTGCTCAAATATATCCATAATTGGACCCAGATCCACCAGAATCTGCTCAAACCAATATATCTCACTTAATAACAAAGGTTAAAAAGGGGTGAGCTTACATCATCAGAGAGCTTCATGTTCTTGGTATGGATGTGAAGAACTTCAAGGCGCCCAACTTCATCCAGAACACCAATGTCTATTTCCCTATCAAAACGACCAAACCTTCTCAAAGCGGGGTCAATGCTGTTTGGACGATTTGTAGCCCCAATAAAGATAACATGGGCCCTAGATTGAAGTCCATCCATAAGAGTCAAAAGCTGTGAAACGATCCTCCTTTCAACTTCACCATGTCTCTTCTCCTGCTTAGGAGCAATGCAATCAATCTCATCAATGAAAATGATGGATGGACCATTCTTTTCAGCTTCTTCAAACGTCTTCTGGAGATTGCTTTCACTCTCCCCAACCAATTTGGACATAATCTCCAGCCCATTAATACAGAAAAAGAAAGCTCCAATTTCATTGGACACAGCTCTAGCTATTAATTTCTTTCCAGAACCTGGGGGTCCATAAAGCAAAATTCCTTTAGGTGGTTTCACACCAATTGATTCAAAAAGCTGAGGGTGCCATAGAGGCAGCTTCACTAATTCATGAATCTGAGCCATCTGCTTCCGAACACCACCCACATCATCGTATCCAACTTCATCCAACTTATCCTCATCCTCCCTTCTGACAGGTGCCCCCTCACAGAAGATTTCTGTGTCTGGGGCAACCACACAATACTCCCCTGGGTCAGTTTCAATAACCTTGAACTCTACACTTCTCCTCCCTCCCCTGACAAGGAATAGGTCTCCCTTCCTTACAGGGCGATAAGCCTCCAAGAAATACGCTGCAAGCCCATCATTGGCAACAAAAAAGAAAATTTAGAAACAGTATCACATAAGATCAAAAAAAGTATTAAATCAATGATTAAATATGAAATCTAACCGACCATAATATGAAATCTCAAGGATTAAATAACCTTGAACATATGCAAATGTCTTGTACATAGTTTTATGTCTTCTTTTTGCTACTTGTATATATTTTCGTTGCCTACTTCATTTTTTTGATGGAGTAGTTTTTTTATTAATTTTTTTTTTCTTGCCTATCAAAAAAGAAATATGCAAATGTAATACATTTAAAAGAAAAACGGGGGCATTATCAAAGTCATGGTTTTAAAAACCCGACCGGGGGCAAAGCCGGATTTGCCTCTGGTTCTCGATTTTTCCCAATTTTTGACTGGTTTTGGCCATTTTTACCAGACCGGACTGGTACCCAGTTCCTGGTTGAACAGGTCGGACGGCCGGTCTGGTACGGTTTTTAAAACCATGATCAAAGTAAATTAAAAACTCCTGATCACACAGCTAAAAATGCTTCCTCTCTTTTCTTTTCTTTTTGTTTAACATCACAGACAAAAATATTTCTCGACTGTGGTGGGTCTTGAACCCATGAGCTTACCCTTCACCTTGCACTTACAAGGGGAAAAGGTTCATCTAAGATAAGAGCTAATTGGCCTCATTGCTAGGAATATTAAATCAACATTCATTGATTTTGGAGCTCATATACCAAAAATTAATTAAGCTGTATTAAAATTATGTGTGTGTATATATTTCTCTGAGAATGCCTCAAATGTTTTTTGAGTACCCGTACAGTTAGACATAAACGGAGAGCACACAACCCTATTGTATGAAGCAATCATCCATGAAAAATACAGGAACAGTGTTATGCTCTGGCAGATATTGCAAAGCAGGTGAAGAAGTAACAGCTACAAATGAAGGCAAAGCTTTCACATTCCCACAATCTATAAAGTACAAACATTTTAGTGGTGGATAATCTCTTCATTGGAGAGAGAGAGAGAGAGAGAGAGATTGAGAATGGGATAACCTGATTAAAATACATGTACATAAATTTACAAAAATATGCGATATAACTACATTACTACCAAATAAATCACAATAGTTACAAAAAAGTTAAAATCACTATGAAAGGGAAGACAGCAACAGAAAAAGACCAGTACACTTTTCTGTTTGAAATGGAGGACCCTAAGAAACACTGACAAACACATCAAATGAAGAAAAATTTGTCTGCAATGCAGGTTAGAAACTCACGTTTCAAGTATGCGTCAAACAGATTGTCAGTAACACCTTCGATAGTATCATCAACAGGCAGTATGTGGACACGCTTCCCATACTTAACATCAGGGCACTGGTGTACAGATACTACATCCCCAAGCTGAACCCTCAGATTTGATCTAACAACCCTGTTCATCTTAATCTTTGGCTCCTCACATGTGTCATCAGCAACGGCAATGCAGATTGTATCCTTTTGTTTCTTGCCCTGCCATCAAGTTCACCAAATATAAATAAAACTGAGCACACTAAAAAAAAAAACATTGTAAAACATAGACTGCCAGTGATACAAGGAAGGAGCACCAAAATCGTCCAAGATTTTATTTTTTCAATTTGCAATTATTATTTTTTTTTTTTGGAATTTAAATTTTGAATTTGGTTTTAATTTTGGGGGGTTTTAAAGGGATTTAATTAGATGTTTTCCATTGGTGTAATCCCTAAACCCTATTTAACTAGTACTGCTGTAATTGTGAAAAGCTGTATGGTGTAATCCCTCTCTGATTCTCACTCACTCTCAGTTCCTCATCAACAACTTGTCACTGCTAGTATCAGTGGGTCTCACAAGCTCCCTCAACCTCTAGCACCGCACCTCCACTGCCCAGTCACCACCACTGCACCTCCACCATGCCCACCACGCCATCACTGCCCACCAAAATCCCACCAGAACAAAAACTCATTTTAAAAATAAAATAAAAAACCCAGATCAACCCTGATCAAAACCCAGACAGTTGTTGAGCAAAACCTCGACCAAACCCACATCACATTGCCACCACTAGATCAACAACACCGCCGCTGCCGCTAGATCAACGTTTCCTCCATCGCACCACAACACACAAAACCCAGCCCATCTTCACCGAGCTTGAGCAACCCATAATTGGCGAGAATCACAGCCCATCATCGGTGAGCTTGAGCAACCCACGCCGCCGCCAAACCCACACCGGACCCACGCCAGAATACGCCCACTGTGACAGAGAGATGTGATGAGAGAGAGAGGCTGTTGTGCAAGACCAGAGAGAGGAGATGAAAAGCACAGAAAATAAAGAGAGAGAGAGAGAGAGAGAGACAGAGAGTCAGATTGAATAAAAAACTACAGTGCGATTCTAAACAATTGCAAATTTTTTTGCAATAGTCAGGTCTTGCAAGACCAGCTGTTGGGGAGTTTTAGGACTTAAATGCTAAATACTACCTACATATGGCATATGCCATTCCCACTTAAAATGCTCTAACAGTGAACCAGGAATCAGAGATGAATAATTCTGATTCCATGACATTCAACTAACAAAAACCATCTTATGACATTCAGAGCCATTGTACTACCCAGATACGGCTCATAATCATGAACTCCATTCTTTGGCCAAAATATAAGGTACTGAAAGATTCCGAAACACTCAATCCCCTAAAAAAATTATAAGTTTTGAAATAAAAAATAAAAAGGTAAGCATAAGCCAAACCAGAACACAAACGCTAACACACTCAAAGCTCAACTTTACCACCAAACCTCCTCCACAAAACTCATTGAAACACAAAACAAAATCCAAACTTCTTCAAACCCAAACTAAAAGGCTTAACTATTAATACACCAAACCCACAAAACAAAACTCTAAAGTTTCACACACACAAACAAAAACCACAACACAACAACAATTCACATAAACAACACAAACCGAAACTTCAGAACCAAATTTTAAAAAGAAATAAAGACCACAAAATCATTAAAATTCCCGGGTCCGGCTCCCCTCCTATACTCTCCCATTTTTATCTAGATAGAAGACACGTGGTAGAGAAGAAATCTAACGCTTAAAAATTAGCCATATCAAATATAATTTCCCTCTCTCTCTCTCTCAACTCCTTTCAGCAAACTCCCTTTAGAAAAACCATTGGAATTGTTGACTGTGCCGTTGTGGGGTTGACGAGAAAACCAAAATCTAGAAGCTTCCCAAATTTTTCTGGTTTGAGCTTTGAAACCCAATTCATTTTTCCATTCCTCGTCAAGTGTTGGAGCTCCTAAAAGAGTTCTTGCTGGAGATGGTTCTGGAGTGGCTGATAGTTCTGTAGGGATGTGTTTGATGAAGGACAGTGAAACATTGGGTGTTAAATTGAAGAGCAAGAACACTGAAACATTGGGTTTCGAATACGTATTAAAGATAATGACTATCACATTTAAGGAAAAGAAGATTAAGAAAAAAAATAACACAGAAAGTGCTTTAAAATCAAATGGGTTTGCTGCAAAAGCTTCAAAAACTATGTTTTTTTGTGCTTAAAATCACAAAACCCATGTCTTAAAAATTCTTCGGAAACAATAGAGAAAGAGAAAAAATAAATAAATAAAGATTGAAACTTTGAGGTGGGAATCAACTTAAGATTGGTAAAAATCTAATGGGTTTGTTTCAAAAGCTTCGAAGATTTTTGTGGACACAACAAAGAAAGACTTTTCTCTTTCTTCTTTGTGCTTAAAATCAAATGGGTATATCCGAAAAGGTTTAAAGACCCTCTCTTTTGAGCTTAATATCACAAACCCATATCTCAAAAAATGGGAGAGAATGAGAATTCCATTAAATCTGTGATACCTTGATGAGAATCGTGTCGCCACGGAAAAGCTGGATCTTTTCCATGGTGTAAGGGTGCAAAGCGACGACGGAGTTGTCGTCGTGGTCCGAAAAGTCAACGACAAGCAGATTCGGCGACTTTTTCCACTTCGAAATCGCCGTCGAGAAGTCCTTCTTCCCCGATTTCCTGAAAAAGAAAGAATTGAACCTTGAATTCGGGAAATTAGGGTTCGAAAAGAGTTGGTAATGAATTGAGGAGTGACGAGTTGACTCACGAGCCGGACGATTCGCCCTGGCGGCGCGCCATTGTGGTTGCGATCGGAAAAGTTTCGAAGCAAAACGAAGCGAATGCAGAGAGAGAAAGAGACGAAGGTAAAGCATTCGCATCCGGGGATGCAAATTGCATATAAAAGCATTTTCGATGAAACTGTAGCAAAGAAATCACCAAAAGCACACCCACGTCTCACGTCTGGTTATACAATTACTCTGCAAATTTTTTTATACATTTGATACGGTATCGTCTATAAATACATGATAATAATACTCGATCGTAGATTTGTTTGCTGCAAACTGTAGTCTGTTCTGTTGTTCTTCACCACATTAGCTCTCATCATTCTGCAGTTTGGATATTACTCTTTGTTCTACTTCTGGTCCTCGTAACACAACCACCCTTTCAAATCCGGTTGTTTTGGAGGGAAGGATTACAGGCTGTCTTGTACCTAATATTGGAGGGAAGGATTGCATTGATACGGGCCAGATTAAAGTCACTGCTGATATTGGATTTTTTTTTTCTTTTTTCTTTTTTCTTTTTGCCTTCGGCCCATTTTTGCTAACATTTCCATTTTGTAACCCAAAAGTAAATTTATAATGTTAAGTAGCATCTCAAGTCTTAGATACTCAAGATCGAAGAAATGGCAAAGCTAATGTGAAAAAAAAAAAAAAAAAAAAAAAAAAACTTAAGTTTTAAAAACTTGAGTTTCTCAAAGAAAACCAAGAGAAAAATTTTTGATCTTTGCCTTATCAATAATTTCTTCTTCACTCTTCTTCTCTTTGGCTTTCTCTCTAGATCAAGCCCAAATCGGGCTTCCAAGGCCGAAGCTCACTCATTGAGCTCGAGCACAAACACCATGAGCCACCATTGAGGTGGTTCTCTCAAGCTTTATCTCATTCCTTATCTCTCTTAGTCAAAACCCCATATCAAAGCCCATGAACTTTCCCTTCTTTCTCTCTATCTGATCGATTACCCTGACTCTAGGTAGTGCGCAGGTAGTAAATTTATGAAGAGGAGGTTGTGAGGTTCACAGATTGAGATAAGATGGTGGAGCATAAATTTGTTTTTTGTTAAGTTTGGGTTTGCAAGGGAGATGTAAATGAGTTAGTGTGTATGTGAAAATTTGAGTACCTGAAGGTGCATTTTTGGCTCATTTGTATTTTGTGCTGGTGAATTTGAGCAGGGTTAGAGTTTCTCTTGGTTTTCTTTAAGAAAATTGAGTCTTAGAGACTCAAGCTTTACATGGATTTTTTGTCCACATTGATTTTGCTACATCTTAAAACTCGAGTCTTTAAGACTCAAAATGCTACTTAACTAATATATTTGTTTTGGGGCCATATAACAAAAATGGGCCAAAGGGTAAAAAATTCCCAACATTGATTTACTTAAACCTTTCTTTGCTTTTCAAACACAAAACATTAGGGGTAATTTGCAGAATAGTAGGAGTTTGCCACACTATCTAGTTAGTTAGAAAGAATTAGAAAGAAATAAGGAAAATAACATCTCGAGCCTATGAGGCTCGAGTTTGGTGGAAAAATTGAGCCTCAAAGACTCAAGTTTTGATTACTGAGATGGACAAGTTTTTGCCACATGGAACTCGAGTTCCAAAGAAGAAGACGAACGAAGATGACAATGAAGATGAAGAACCAGAAATGGGAAGAAAAAGCAAAATAGGGGAACTAGAAATGGGAAGAAGAAGCAGAACAAGGGAAGAAGAGGTAGAAGTACCAGATCCGAAAACCTCTCTGAAGAACGCAAATCCGATGAAGAAGAATCACAAGTGAAGGAAAGAAGAACAGGGGAAGAAGAAGCAGCGTAGAAAGTAAACAGTGGAACTCGAGTTTCACGTGGATTTTTTTCCACGTCGACTGCCACTACTTGCAACTCGAGTTTTAAAAACTCGATTTCTATCTTAGAACTCGAGTTTTAGATACTCAAGATGCTAGTTTGCTGAATAATTTTGCAAACTAGATAACTAACTAAAATATTATAAAAATAAAGCTAAATGCAAAAAAAATTCCAAAACATTATACCCTAGAGCTCAATCTCACTTTGACCATCTTAATACATACACTCTAAAAAGTCATTTAAGTATCTAGAAATGAGCTTCACACACATATACACTTATATTAGGATAGAGTAAAAATTCTATCTTGTATCAAAAAAAAAAATCGACCTACATGATGATTTTAGGACACTTTACGTTTTCAATTGCTTTCTTCTTATAAATAATAAGATTTAATTGACTACTTTGTTAATGACAATGACGTGCTATTTAGCAAAAAATAATAATAATAATGACAATGATGTGCTAGTGCTACTTTTTTTTTTCTTTTCTTTTTTTTGTTGATAGAAGTGCTACTTCTTTTTTAAATGTTGATTTTGACCCTTGAAAGATGTCTGTTAGTTCTAGTTCTTTTATTAAATGGACAATTTTTTTTTTTTTTGGTTATATGCATACAAACATTATAGATAACTTCAACACGGCTAGATGCAAACAAAAATTATCCAGGAATTGATAAATGCACTCTTTAGCTTATTGTAAGTCATTGTAAGTCCCACAAGAATGATGTGCTAGTGCTACTTTTTTTTCTTTTTCTTTTGTTTTTTTATTTTCTTTTTTTGTTGATAGAAGTGCTGCATCTTTTTTAAATGTTGATTTTGACCCTTGAAAAATGTCTGTTAGTTCTAGTTCTTTTAATATATGGACTTTTTTTTTTTTTTTGGTTACATGCATACAAGCATTATAGATAACTTCAACACGGCTAGATGTAAACAAAAATTATCCAGGAATTGATAAATGCACTCTTTAGCTTATTGTAAGTCCCACAAGAATGATGTGCTAGTGCTACTTTTTTCCTTTTTTTTGTTGATAGAAGTGCTACATCTTTTTTAAATGTTGATTTTGACCCTTTAAAAATATCTGTTAGTTCTAGTTCTTTTAATATATGGACAAATTTTTTTTTTTTTGTTATATGCATACAAACATTATAGATAACTTCAACACGGCTAGATGCAAACAAAAATTATCCAGGAATTGATAAATGCACACTTTAGCTTATTGTAAGTCCCACAAGGGCTCACATAAAAATAAAATAAAAGAGTCCCACAAGAGCCGAAAGTGCCTTAATTCATTACGCAATTTACGCCTTTTCAGAGTTAGCATCATCACTACATTCACATGATTGAGAGTTAAGACAAAATATTATGCTATAAACACAAACTATTTTACAATAATTTTACAAAATCAGCTACACTCAGCTGTATCACGCAAGATACTCTAATTATGCCTAAGCTAGATTTATGGGGTGCATTCCTAAAAAGCCTATAGATGCAAAATGGTAATAAAGCATGGTTAAGACAGAAACAAGATGAGTGATTTTTTTTTTCCCCTCGATCAGTGAGATGAGTGGAAGTATTGAGTCATCCAAATATGTGCATGCAGGTGAATGATTTTTCCAGGTACTCAAAAGCGATCGTGTAAAGTTAAGTCACTTCCAATCTAGTGAGATTAACCTTCCACACTTATACCCCACATACCAAATACTAAATACACTATAAAATATATATACTTACCATTTCAATATATACATTCAAGTCTTCAACCAATATTCACACTTCGACCTATGTAATGATTAGGACTTTTATAATATAATAGAAAGATTTAACAGACATCTGTCCATTTTTTTTTTTTTTTTTTGGTTACATGCATACAAGCATTATAGATAACTTCAACACGGCTAGATGTAAACAAAAATTATCCAGGAATTGATAAATGCACTCTTTAGCTTATTGTAAGTCCCACAAGAATGATGTGCTAGTGCTACTTTTTTCCTTTTTTTTGTTGATAGAAGTGCTACATCTTTTTTAAATGTTGATTTTGACCCTTTAAAAATATCTGTTAGTTCTAGTTCTTTTAATATATGGACAATTTTTTTTTTTTGTTATATGCATACAAACATTATAGATAACTTCAACACGGCTAGATGCAAACAAAAATTATCCAGGAATTGATAAATGCACACTTTAGCTTATTGTAAGTCCCACAAGGGCTCACATAAAAATAAAATAAAAGAGTCCCACAAGAGCCGAAAGTGCCTTAATTCATTACGCAATTTACGCCTTTTCAGAGTTAGCATCATCACTACATTCACATGATTGAGAGTTAAGACAAAATATTATGCTATAAACACAAACTATTTTACAATAATTTTACAAAATCAGCTACACTCAGCTGTATCACGCAAGATACTCTAATTATGCCTAAGCTAGATTTATGGGGTGCATTCCTAAAAAGCCTATAGATGCAAAATGGTAATAAAGCATGGTTAAGACAGAAACAAGATGAGTGATTTTTTTTTTCCCCTCGATCAGTGAGATGAGTGGAAGTATTGAGTCATCCAAATATGTGCATGCAGGTGAATGATTTTTCCAGGTACTCAAAAGCGATCGTGTAAAGTTAAGTCACTTCCAATCTAGTGAGATTAACCTTCCACACTTATACCCCACATACCAAATACTAAATACACTATAAAATATATATACTTACCATTTCAATATATACATTCAAGTCTTCAACCAATATTCACACTTCGACCTATGTAATGATTAGGACTTTTATAATATAATAGAAAGATTTAACAGACATCTGTCCATTAGTTCTTTTTAACATATATATGGACTTGGTATATTTTTTGTATATACACAGATGAATACAAAAATTTCCCAGGTATTGATAAATGTACTCTTCAGCTTTTAAATGCAAAGAGGTAAACGCTTCAATATTCATTACACCTTTTCAAATGTATCGTACAAACAGTTATGCATCATCACTACATTCACATGCATGAATGAGACACAAAAATCAGCTACCAAACTCAGGTGCATCGAGCTAGATAATCTTGATTGTTATGCTTAAGCCTGCAGATTTATGCTGGTTGGGGTGCACATAGACAATATAAGAGTATGCTTTATAATAAGCAGTCATAAGTTTGGCCAGGTCCATCAAACCGGGGCCTACCTGAGGGAAAATTACCATGCCACATCAGAGTTACCAACCAAGACCTAGAAGTAGTAGTAAAAATATCCATGCATAAATTTGAACTTTGATTTCTTTTATATATCATTCTTCACTAAAGTTTGAGAAAGTCTATAAATACAAAAAATTTGACACATTTTGATATGGCAAAGTGATAATGTTGGTAAAAAAATGATATCAGTAGTGGGCTCAGATGAGAACTAATAAAAACTTGTTAATTCAACTGTTGAGAAAAATAATTTCAAATTATCTTCATATATTTTGAACTATGCACTAAGCACTTAAGGGTTCAAGGAGAAAGGGGTTAAGTTGTTAAGATTGTAGTGTTTTATTATATATCTACGGTGTGGTGCTGTTGGTTTTGGGCCCTTTTATGGCACCACACCTATAGGGGCGATTTCCCCTTCTGCCTAACCACACCTCACTTGTGGAAAGGTTAAAACCAGTCTACACAAAGTGTGGTGTGATTAGTTTGATTATTCAACTAAAATTACTTTCTTTTCCTCCATTTTCTGAAGAACCAAATACAATGCAATTAACACTCCCAAACCCACGTCGGATCATTAAAAAAAACCCAAATATTCCACACCAAAAAGGAAAAGCAACATACATATTCACAATATATCTCTAATACCCACCCACCATACAAGACACCTACAGTGGAGCCTTGTTACGGTCAATCCGGGGTGCCCGCCAGTTTCTTCAGTGCAAACAGGCCTACTAGAATATATGTATTCCTAACCATTTCAAAAATATATAAAAAACTAAACAAAAAGAAATCATCTTCATCAGCCTAGCAGAAGTTACAAATGGATCAGATTTAATGTTGGCCCTAGTATGTGTCTCAGAGAACCTAAATTCACTTCCAAAACCCCTAGATTGCTGCAAGGTCTGAGCAAATGCCTGGTATTTGAGTATATCAGCATCACTAACACTCCTACGGGCAAACTTCATGGACTCCTTAAAATGAGCAGCTTTAATCTCTGCCACTTCATTGTTGTCATCCTCGTCCATAGCCTCAGGATTCTTGCTTCTCCTCCTCTCCTTCTCTCTGTCCTGCAATAATAACAAATTCCAAACTTACAGTCAATGTATTTTCAACTGGAACAATACTAATATGTATCTCCACCAGGAAGGGTATTCCACTTAGCCATGAACACTAATGGTGCTCGTTTGTTTATCTCCATGGAATTCAAAGGACCATCACAATTCAAATGCATTCCTAAAAAGCCCAAGGATGCAAAATGGTAACAAAGCATGGTTAAGACAGAAACAAGATGAGTGAATTTTTTTTTTCTTTTGATCTGTAAGATGAGTGAAAGTATTGAGTAATCCAAAATATATGCATGCAGGTGAATGATTTCTCCAGGTACTCAAAAGAGATCGTGTAAAGCTAAATCAAGGAACCAGAAGAAGAGAATACCTTTTTAATGTTCTCTCTTATAGCATACTTGCATGCTCGCTGGCAAATCTCTGTGATGTCAGCTCCACTGAAGCCTTGAGTACGTTTGGCCATTGCTCTCAAATCAACACCTTTAGAGACAGGTGATTTTCTCAAGCGGGATTTAAAGATTTGATAGCGTGACTTCTCATCAGGGAGAGGAATATAAATCAATTGGTCAAGACGACCAGGCCTCAGAAGTGCTGGGTCAATTATGTCAGGTCTGTTGGTAGCCCCAATTATGAACACAGTCTTCTTTGCAGACATGCCATCCATTTCAGTAAGAAGCTGGTTCAGAACCCGATCAGCAGCACCACCTGCATCCCCAACACTGCTTCCTCTCTGCAACAACAATTGAGGTATTAACATTTAAATGAGAGACCATCTATAAACTGGATTTAATTATGTAACCCACACAATGTAAAATATCAACAACTCATCTCAATTCACAGCCAAAGTTATAATCTAACTTATCTGTAAACAATCGCGCCTGAATTGCCCATAAGGTCTACGATCCAAAATTTTGAATGACAATTCCCAACAAGACTAGTCCAGAGTTTTTTTATGCTAGGAGGAGATTTTATACACTAAAAAAACTTAACCAACCTGGGAAGCAATTGAATCAAGCTCATCAAAGAAAAGGACACATGGTGCAGATTGTTGAGCCTTGTCAAAAATTTCTCGAACATTGGCTTCACTCTCACCAAACCACATTGTAAGCAGTTCAGGGCCCTTGATACTGATGAAGTTTGCTTGACATTCATTTGCAATTGCCTTGGCCAATAGAGTTTTCCCACATCCTGGGGGACCATATAAAAGGACCCCTTTTGAAGGTGACATTCCGAATTTCTCCAATTTCTCTGGGTGCTCCACAGGATACTGTACAGTCTGTGAGGAATAGAAGGCAAAATGAAAGTCTCAGCTATAAGCTGTTTAAGAATCACATGACAATAGAAATACACTGAAACCAATTTAGCAAAAATAATTACCTCTAGAAGTTCCCACTGAACCTTCTCAAGGCCTCCAATGTCTTCCCAGCTGACATTGGGCACTTCAACCACCTGTTTACCAAAAATCAATCGATCAAAAAACAGTTGAATATTAGATTGATATATCTGTACAACATAATCATCTGACACGTAATAAAAGATTTCACAAGGGGGGAAAAAATTACTGTTTCTCGTAAAGCAGATGGGTTGCTTGTTCCAAGAGCAGTCTGGAAGTGCTCGTTAGTAACAGCCATAGAATTAAGTATCTCGGCATCAATAGATTCATCGTCCAAGTCAATCATATCCATCTTCTCTCTAATGCACTGCAGTGCAGCCTCAGTGCAGAGAGCAGCAAGATCAGCACCAACATACCCATGGGTATCTTTTGCAATTCTTTCCAAATCAACCTGGACGGGGGTAGAACATTTATTATCAGAAAAATGATAATAAACATAATAAATAAGCATCTTAAAACAGGAAGACAAGAGAGGGAAAAAAAAAATCAAGCAAATGCCAAGCTCATATAAGTAGATTCTGCACAATTGTATCCGTAATTGGACCCAGATCCACCACCACCAGAATCTGCTTGATCCAATATATCTCACTTAATAACAAAGGTTAGAAGGGGTGAGCTTACATCATCAGAGAGTTTCATGTTCTTGGTATGGATGCGAAGAACTTCAAGGCGGCCAACTTCAGCCGGAACACCAATATCTATTTCCCTATCAAAACGACCAAACCTTCTCAAAGCCGGGTCAATGCTATTTAGACGATTTGTAGCCCCAATAAAGATAACTTGGGCCTGAGATTTCAGTCCATCCATAAGAGTCAAAAGTTGTGAAACAATCCTCCTTTCAACTTCGCCATGTGTCTTCTCCCGCTTAGGAGCAATGCAATCAATCTCATCAATGAAAATGATGGATGGAGCATTCCTTTCAGCTTCTTCAAACACCTTCCGGAGATTGCTTTCACTCTCTCCAGCCAATTTGGACATAATCTCTGGTCCATTAATACTGCAAAAAAACGCTCCAGTTTCATTAGCCACAGCTCTACCTATTAACGTCTTTCCAGAACCTTGGGGTCCATAAAGCAAAATGCCTTTAGGTGGTTTCACACCAATTGATTCAAAAAGCTGAGGGTGCCTTAGAGGCAGCTCCACTAACTCACGAATCTGAGCCATCTGCTTCCGAACTCCACCCACATCAACGTATCCAACTTCATCCAACCTATCTTCATCCTCCCTTCTGACAGGATCCCCCTCATAATAGATTTCTGTGTCTGGGGAAACCACACAATACTCCCCTGGGTCGGTTTCTATAACCTTGAACTGTACACTTTTCATCCCTCCCTTGACAAGGAATAGGTCTCCCTTCCTTACAGGGCGATAAACCTCCAAGAAATACGCTGCAAACCCATCATTGGCAACAAAAAGAAAATTTGGAAACAGTATCATATAAGATTTTAAAATATATATATATATATATAAAGGATGAAGTAGATGATTAAATATGAAATTGAACAGCAGCAAATGTCATACACTAAAAGAAAAACAGGATTAAATAAACTTGAACAGAAGCAAATGTCATACATTAAAAGAAAAACAGTGCATTATCAAAGTACTTTAAACTATTATGGTCAGTGTTTCAATTTTTCTACTGAAATCAGGTGAAATACACATTAGGATCGATCCTAGGTCCATTTGAGATGAATTGCAACCAACGTGTGTTCATATAGGATTAGACTCACTATAGAATCAAGAGAAATTAAGATGAAACACGTTGAACTCCTTAATCGAACTTCAAATTTTTCAGGGAATTAACACCAAAAGAGCCTTTTTTTTGGGTGGGGGCAGGGGACGTTATTTGGTGTAACTAGAAGATAAAGAACTCTTTATCAATTAATACAGGATGTCAAACATGTATGACATAGTTTACATATAAATCTTCAACTAATCGATCACTTGAAAGCTGTATTAAAATTATATATATATATATATATTTCTGAAACATATAATAACGTAGAGCACACAACCCTATTGTAAAAAGGGATCATCCATGCAAAATACACATGCCGTCATGTGGTGTGGGGTCAATGAGTCCACACCGGAGACCCCCTTTTTTATTCAGCAAAAAAAATAAAATAAAAGGATCATCTGTGCAAAATACAGGAACAGTGTTATACTTTGGCAGATATTTCAAAGCCGGGGAAGAAGTAACAGCCCCAATTGAAGGCAAAGCCTTTACTTCCCCACAAGCTATAAAGTATAAACATTTTAGTGGTAGATAATTTCTTCATTGGAGAGAGAGAGAGAACCTGATTAAAATACATGTACAAAAATTCACTAAAAAAATGTAATATAACTTCATTACTACCAAATAAATCACTATGAAAGGAAAGATAGCAACAGAAAAAGACCAGCACACTTTTCTGTTTGACAAACACATCAAGGGAAGAAATTTTTTTCCACAATGCAGGTTAAAAACTCACGTTTCAGGTATGTGTCGAACAGATTGCCTGTAACACCTTCTATAGTATCATCAACAGGCAGTATGTGGACACGCTTCCCATACTGAACATTAGGGCACTGGTGCACAGATACAACATCCCCAAGCCGAACCCTCAGATTTGATCTAACAACCTTGTTCATCCTAATCTTTGGCTCCTCACATGTTTCATCGGGAATAGCAATGCAGATTGTGTCCTTCCGCTTCTTCACCTGCCATCCAGTTCATCCAATGTAAATAAAACACACAGCACATTAAACCAAGAACAAACATTGTGAAACATAGACAGTCAGGAGCTCAAAAATGAATCAAAAACGATTCCCACCCTTAGGAATCACAAACACTACATTTATGCATTTTAGAGAAACAGATACCCAAGCAGACAACCGAACAATCACAACAATTACTAAAGTGCAAAAATCAAGTTTTAGTCCACTGGAAGTTGCAAGAGTAGTGTACCAAACCCCTACAACTTTGTTGTAAATTCTTAACATGCTTTATCCTATTCTTACCCAAAAAAAAAGTAGAAAAAGAGATATTTGAGGAGCAGACTTTTCTGTGCAAACTGGGATCCAACTTGGAGTTTCAATAATTTGGGAAAGACCAGGAATCAGAGCTGAATAACTCTGATTCCATAAAGCTAACAAACAACACTTATGGCATTCAAAGCATCCATTGTACTTATTGTGAAACATAGACAGTCAGGAGCTCAAAAATGAATCAAAAACGATTCCCACCCTTAGGAATCACAAACACTACATTTATGCATTTTAGAGAAACAGATACCCAAGCAGACAACCGAACAATCACAACAATTACTAAAGTGCAAAAATCAAGTTTTAGTCCACTGGAAGTTGCAAGAGTAGTGTACCAAACCCCTACAACTTTGTTGTAAATTCTTAACATGCTTTATCCTATTCTTACCCAAAAAAAAAAGTAGAAAAAGAGATATTTGAGGAGCAGACTTTTCTGTGCAAACTGGGATCCAACTTGGAGTTTCAATAATTTGGGAAAGACCAGGAATCAGAGCTGAATAACTCTGATTCCATAAAGCTAACAAACAACACTTATGGCATTCAAAGCATCCATTGTACTGCCCAGATACGGCTCATAATCATGAACAGAACTCCCTTCTTTGGCCAAAAAAATAAAGTACTCAAAGATTCCCCAAACAGTCAATCCCCTAAAAATTTCATAGTTTTGAAATGAAAAGGTAAGCGTTAATTAGCCAAACCTGAACACAAACATTAGCACAGTCAACAATTTGGCTCTTCAAAGTACAACTTAACCCCCAAACCTCCCTCAAAAAACTCATTGAAACAGAAAAACAATATCCAAAGGTTTTAAAACCCAAACTATAATATATCAAACCAAACCCACAAAACAAAGTTCACAAAAAAACACACCGCAACAACAATTCACCCAAAAAAAAAAATCCCTTAAATCTGATACCTTGATGAGAATCGTGTCGCCACGGAAAAGCTGGAGCTTCTGTATGGTATCAGGGTGCAAAGCGACGAAGGAGTTGTCGTCGTAGACCGCCTCGTCAACGACAAGCCGATTCGGCGACTTTTTCCTCTCCAGAATCGCCGTCGAGAAGTCCTTCTTACCCGATTTCCTGAAAAATCATAACCACAACCAAACAACAGAAAATTGAACTCTGGAATTTCGAAATCAGGGTTGGAAAAAAGTTGGTAATGAAATGAGGAATAACGAGTGTGACTCACGAGTCGTCGCCCTCGTGGTGCACCATTGTGGTTGGAATCGGAAAAGCTTCGCATCAAAACGAAGGGAATGGTAAGAGAGAGACACGAAGGTAAAGCATTGGCATTTGGAGATATAAAAAAAATGCATATAAACCCATTTTCGAAGAAAATGTAACAAAAGAAATCAGCAAAAAGCAGAGACCCACATTGGGTATGCAATTGTGTGTTTTTATACATTGCTACGGTATCCTCTAGAAATACTGGAGCTTGTCCCAGTTTAATGCAACTGTTTTTTAGTCCAGACGTTGGTACAGTAAAAGTGATAATACATTTTGGTCATATTGAAGACACAAAACTGCATGGAAATTGAATGAGGAAGAGACCAACGTTCGAGAGTATCTTGGTTGCGACAAGGTGACTCAGAAATACTAGAATTTCGTTTTTTCATACAGTTGCAGACCAACGAAGATGGTTTAAGGATTTGTTCACAAAGTTCAAATCCGGTTGTTTTGGAGGGAAGGATTGCAGGCTGTTGTAACTTGTAAGTTACTTGTGTTTTTTTTTTTTTTTTTTTTGGATAAGCTGTTGTAACTTGTATAAGTAACTGTTGATATCATATGAACGCTGATTTGCTTATATATATATATATATATATATATACCTTCACTCAACCAATATTCGAAATTCGACCTATGTAATGACTAGGACATTTTACTGTTTGAATTTCTTTATTTTATTATTAAGATTTAATACACAATCTTTATTCTCAAAAAAAAAATATATATATACAATCTTTGTTAATGACAAATAGTGTTCTACATCTTCTATTTAAATATTGATCTTGACACGTGAAAAATGTCCGTTACTTATTTTGGTTTGTTTTTAGAGAAAAACGTTAGTTCTTTTTTATATGAGGACTTTCTTTCTTTTTTGTATATACATGTACATAAATATATAAGAAAATTCTAGATAAATATTTTTTTTTTTGTATATTTATATACATAAAATATACGATGGGGACAAAAATTCTATATGCTACTATAATAAAGAAATGACTCACTTTTTTATACTGTGTAAGAAAATTATAGTTTTTCAACTCCAAAACGGCTATAGATGCATACAAAAAAATTTCCAGGAATTTATGTCCCACAAGAGCTCACATCAAAAAAGAAGAAAGCCCCACAAGAACCGAAAGTGCCTCAATTCAATACTTCTTTTCAAATGTCTCGTACAAAGCAACATCACCACATTCACATGATTGAGAGTTATGAGAAACTCTCAGCTGCATCACGCAAGAATGCTCTAATTATGATTAACCCAGAGTAATGGGGTGCACTTAAAGAGTCATAAGACAATATCAAACTACGCTTTAAGCAATCATAAAACTTGGCTTGGTTTATCGAACCAGGCCTACCTGAGAGAAAACTACCATGCTACATCAGAGTTACCTAGAACTAATAGAGTATTAAAAAGAGCAAGATCTAACTATAGTACTGAGATGCTGTTCTTTAGGTTTTATTTTTTAAGATTTTGTCATATGAAATTTTTCTCATGAGAATGAAATATATTTTTTAGTTAAGTAACCACATGGCTGAATATTAAGAGATGAACCTAGAGTACCATAACTAAGTTTTGTCCTATTAAAAAATAACCATGCATTAATTTGAATATTCTTAGCCAATTACACCCATAGATTTCTTTTGTTTTTCCCCCTTCATCACTTAAGTTTTCATCCATAAATAACAATGTTTGCGACCGGAAAACCGGATGTTTAAGTTTAACCTAGTAACCCAGGCCTGGTAAGTACCAAATGGCAAAAGCAGTAACGGCGGACACGAAGGCCCTGCCCCATTGTGACCCAAAAAGACATGCATTAAGTTCAACAGATGTGTCACCGAAGATTTGATAAATATAAAACCTAACTATACAAATCATCTTCATCAGCAGCACCACCAGCAGAAGTTGCAAATGGATCAGATCCAGAGGTGGCCCCAGTACGTGTCTCAGAGAACCTAAATTCACTTCCAAAACCCCTAGACTGCTGCAAGGTCTGAGCAAATGCCTGGTATTTGCGTATATCAGCATCACTAACACTCCTACGGGCAAACTTCATGGACTCCTCAAAATGAGCAGCCCTAATCTCTGCCACTTCATCGTTTTCGTCCTCGTCCATAGCCTCAGGATTCTCACTTCTCCTCCTCTCCTTCTCAATGTCCTGCAGTAATAACAATTTCCAAACTTACAGTCAATGTATTTTCAATGGGAACATATACAAATTAGTACCATAACTAAGTTTTGTCCTATTAAAAAATAACCATGCATTAATTTGAATATTCTTAGCCAATTACACCCATAGATTTCTTTTGTTTTTCCCCCTTCATCACTTAAGTTTTCATCCATAAATAACAATGTTTGCGACCGGAAAACCGGATGTTTAAGTTTAACCTAGTAACCCAGGCCTGGTAAGTACCAAATGGCAAAAGCAGTAACGGCGGACACGAAGGCCCTGCCCCATTGTGACCCAAAAAGACATGCATTAAGTTCAACAGATGTGTCACCGAAGATTTGATAAATATAAAACCTAACTATACAAATCATCTTCATCAGCAGCACCACCAGCAGAAGTTGCAAATGGATCAGATCCAGAGGTGGCCCCAGTACGTGTCTCAGAGAACCTAAATTCACTTCCGAAACCCCTAGACTGCTGCAAGGTCTGAGCAAATGCCTGGTATTTGCGTATATCAGCATCACTAACACTCCTACGGGCAAACTTCATGGACTCCTCAAAATGAGCAGCCCTAATCTCTGCCACTTCATCGTTTTCGTCCTCGTCCATAGCCTCAGGATTCTCACTTCTCCTCCTCTCCTTCTCAATGTCCTGCAGTAATAACAATTTCCAAACTTACAGTCAATGTATTTTCAATGGGAACATATACAAATATCTACTCCATTTCAAGCAAAGCAAAGGGCTAAGGTATATGATAATATCATTGCAATTTCGGTCCCATAATGCAAAGGAGCTATTTTGGTTAATAATTGGGTCCACTTTGTTTGAACAGATTCCCTTTTTCCTAAGAGCTGTTTCAGTCCTCGAGACTATCGCAACCCCCACCCTTTTGCCCCAACAAATAAAGGAACCAAAATAAACATACTTAAAACAAAAGGAAAAAAAGGAGGGCTGAAACCCCAGACCTCCACCAGGAAGGGTAGAGATATTCCACTTTCGCCGTGAACACTAATGGTGCTCAATTGTCTAATCTCCAAGGAATTAAAAGGACCATCACAATTCAAAATGCATTCAAAAAAATCCTATAGATGCAAAATGCTAATAAAGCATGGTTAGGACAGAAACAAGATGAGTGATTTTTTTTTTCCTTTTCATCAGTAAGATGAGTGAAGGTATCGAGTCATCCAAAATATGCGCATGCAGGTGAATGATTTTTCCAGGTACTCAAAAGTGATTGCATAAAGTTAAATCAAGAAAAGGGCGAAAAGAATACCTTCTCTATGTTCTCTCTTATAGCATACTTGCATGCTCGCTGGCAAATTTCTGTGATGTCAGCTCCACTGAAGCCTTGAGTATATTTGGCCAGTGCTCTCAAATCTACATCTTTTGAGACAGGTGATTTTCTCAAGCAGGATTTAAAGATTTGAAAACGTGAGTCCTCATCAGGGAGAGGAATATAAATCAATTGGTCAAGACGACCGGGCCTCAGAAGTGCTGGGTCAATTATGTCAGGTCTGTTGGTAGCCCCAATTATGAACACAGTCTTCTTTGCAGACATGCCATCCATTTCAGTAAGAAGCTGGTTCAAAACCCGATCAGCAGCACCACCTGCATCCCCAACACTGCTTCCTCTCTGCAACGACAATTAAGATATTATGTGTAAAATGAGAGACCATCGATAAACAGGATTTAATTATGAAACCCACACAATGTAAAATACCAACAACTCAGCCCAATTCAGAGCGAAAGTTTTAATCCAACTTTATCTGTAAACAATTATGCATGAATTCCCTGTAAGCTATACAATTCAAAGTTTTCAAATGACAATTCACAAGACTAGGCCAGAATTATACTTTTTCTTCTATATGCGAGGAATTTTATACACTAAAAACACTTAACCAACCTGGGTAGCAATGGAGTCAAGCTCATCAAAGAAAAGGACACATGGGGCAGATTGTCGAGCCTTGTCAAAAATTTCTCGAACATTGGCTTCGCTCTCACCAAACCACATTGTAAGCAGCTCAGGGCCCTTGACACTGATGAAGTTCGCTTGACATTCATTTGCAATTGCCTTGGCCAATAGAGTCTTCCCACATCCTGGGGGACCATAAAAAAGGACCCCTTTTGAAGGTGACATTCCGAATTTCTCGAACTTCTCTGGGTGCTCCACAGGATACTGTACAGTCTGTGATAAAGAGAAGGCAAAAACAAAGTCTCAGCTATAACCTTGTTAAGTATCACAAAAAATACACTGAAACCAATTTAGTAAAAATAATTACCTCTTGAAGTTCCCGCTTAACATTCTCAAGGCCTCCAATGTCTTCCCAGCCGACATTGGGCACTTCAACAACCTGTTCATCAAAAATCAATCAAGTCAAAAACGGTTGACTATGAGATTTATATTTTTTTATATATAGGTAATATGAGATTTATATATCTGTACAACATAATCATCAGACACCTAATAAAAATTTTCAGCTGGGAAAATATAAAAGATTATAAAAAAAAAAAATACTAACAGTTTCACGTAAAGCAGATGGGTTGCTGGTTCCAAGAGCAGTCTGGAAGTGCTCATTGGTAACAGCCATGGAATTAAGTATCTCAGCATCAATAGAGTCATCTTCCAAGTCAATCACATCCATCTTCTCCCTAATGCATTGCAGTGCAGCCTCAGTGCAGAGAGCAGCAAGATCGGCACCAACATAACCATGGGTATCTTTTGAAATTCTTTCCAAATCAACCTGGAGGGGGTAGAACATTTATTATCAATAGATAAGCAAACAGGAAGACGAGAGGAAAAATTTTAATAAAAATTCAAGCAAATGCTGAGCTCATATATGCAGATTCTGCACAATTGTATTTGTATCCATAATTGGACCCAAATCCACCAGAATCTACTCTATCCAATACATATCATAAGCTTAACAACAAAGGTTAAAAGAGGCGAGCTTACATCTTCAGAAAGCTTCATGTTCTTGGTATGGATGCGAAGAACTTCAAGGCGCCCAATCTCATCCGGAACACCAATGTCTATTTCCCTATCAAAACGACCAAATCTTCTCAAAGCAGGGTCAATGCTGTTTGGACGATTCGTAGCCCCCATGACAATAACATGGGCCCGAGATTTCAGCCCATCCATAAGAGTCAAAAGCTGTGAAACAATCCTCCTTTCAACTTCACCATGAGTCTTCTCCCTCTTAGGAGCAATAGAATCGATCTCATCAATGAAAATGATGGATGGAGCATTCTTTTCAGCTTCTTCAAATGCCTTCCGGAGATTGCTTTCACTCTCCCCAGCCAATTTGGACATAATCTCTGGCCCATTAATACAGAAAAAGAAAGCTCCAGTTTCATTAGCCACAGCTCTAGCTATCAATGTCTTTCCAGAACCTGGGGGTCCATAAAGCAAAATGCCCTTCGGTGGTTTCACACCAATTGATTTAAAAAGCTGAGGGTGCCTTAGAGGCAGCTCCACTAACTCACGAATCTGAGCCATCTGCTTTCTAACACCACCCACATCATCATAACCAATTTCATCCAACCTATCCTCATCCTCCCTTCTGACCGGTTCCCCCTCACAGAAGATTTCTGTGTCTGGGGCAACCACACAATACTCCCCTGGGTCAGTTTCAATAACCTTGAACTCTACACTTCTCATCCCTCCCCTGACAAGGAATAGATCTCCCTTCCTTACAGGGCGATAAGCCTCCAAGAAATAAGCTGCAAACCCATCCAACACAGAGAAAATTAAGAAACAGTATCATATAAGATCAAAAAAGGATTAAAACAACAATTAAATATGAAATCTCACCCATAAATGCAGGCATAAAGAGAGAGTTCCTCAACAAAGCATATCCAAATGTCATAAATTTAAAAGAAAAGCAGGGGCAGTCTCAAAGTAATTAAAACTATCATGGTCGGTGTTTCAATATTTATATCAAAATCAGGAAATTTTCACATAGGGATCAAACCAAGTCCATTTGAGATGAATTACAATCAACATACGTTCATATAGGATGAGTCACTATAGAATCAAGAGAAAATAAGATGAAACACAAACTCTATTCTAAATGTTGAACACCGTAATCCAACAAATTTTCCAAGAAATTCTGGACGAAACTACCGCCAAAAAAAAGCAAGGGAAGAAGTAACAGCCACAATTTAAGGCAAAGCTTTTACTTTACAATCTATATATAGTATAAACAATTAAAAAAAAATTAAATAGCATTACGGTGGAAGACATTTAGTAGCAGACAATCTCTTTCTTCATGGGTGAGAGAGAGAGAGAGAAAGAGAGAGAGATTGGGATAACCTGATTAAAATAAGCATAGATAAATGTACAAGCAAAAAAATATGTAATATAACTTCATGACTACCCAAAAAAAAAAAACACAGTAGTTTATAAAAAAAGTTAAATGACTATGAAAGAGAAGATAGCAACAGAAAAAGGCCAGTACACTTTCCTGATTGAAATAAAGGACCCTAAGAAACACTGACAAACACGTTAACTGACAAAAAATATTTCCACAAGGCAGGTTTTAGAAACTTACGTTTCAAATATGCGTCAAATAGGTTGCCAGTAACACCTTCTATAGTATCATCAACAGGCAGTATGTGGACACGCTTCCCATACTTAACATCAGGGCACTGGTGTACAGATACTACATCCCCAAGCCGAACCCTCAGATTTGATCTAACAACCTTGTTCATCCTAATCTTTGGCTCCTCACATGTTTCATCAGCAAGAGCAATGCAGACTGTATCCTTTCGTTTCTTTCCCTGCCATCCAATTCACCAAATATAAATAAAACAGAGCACAATAAACCAAAAACATTGTAAAACCTAGACTGCCAGGAGCTCAACCAAAAACGATTTCCATCCATTAGGTATCACAAACACCACATTTATATTTTTTAGAGAAACAGATACCCAAGCAGGCACAACAGAATGACCACAACAATTATTATAGTGCAAAACCCAAGTTTTAGACTTTTAGTCCACTGGAACTTGCAAGAGTAGTGCAGCAAACCCCTACCACTTGTTGTAAGTCCTTACTAATTTGTTGTAAATTCAAAACACACTTCCTCCAATTCCTATAGGAAGGATAGGAAAAAGAAAAATGCACTACCAACAAAACAAAAACAAAAACAAAAAAAAAAAATTGTGCAAACTGGGATTCAAATAATGTGGGAAAAAACCCTTCCTCCTACTATCATGTTTTGCTTTCTTATCTAGCAACCAACCCGTGGACCAGGAATCGGAGCTGAATAGTCTGATTCTGTAACATTCAAGCTAACAAACACCATCATGGAGCAATTAAAGCATCCAATGCAATACCCAGATAAGGCTCGTAATCATTAACTCCAAACTTTGGCCAAAAAAGTAAAGTAATCAAATATTCCCAAACACTCATAACAACAACAACAAAAAAAAGGCAAGCCTTAGCCTAACCTGAACACAAACATTAACACACTCACAGCAAGTCAGCTTCTCAAAGCACAGCATAACCCCCCCAAACTCACTCACAAAACTCATTGAAACAAATCAATATCCAAACTTTTTAGAACCCTAACTAAAAGGCTTAACTTTATCACACCAACCCACAATACAAACCTCTAAAATTCCACACCCAAAACGCACAACAACACAAACAACAATTCACAAACCCAAACTTCAGGAACAAAATTTAGCAATAAAAACAAATAAACAACCACAAAAAACATAAATTCCCAAATTAAATCTGATACCTTGATAAGAATCGTGTCGCCACGGAAAAGCTGGAGCTTTTCCATGGTGTCAGGGTGCAAAGCGACAACGGAGTTGTCGTCGTTGACCGCCTCGTCAACGACAAGCCGATTCGGCGACTTCTTCCTCTCCAGAATCGCCGTCGAAAAGTCCTTCTTCCCCGATTTCCTGAAAAAAAAAAAAAAAAAAGTCACAACCACCACACCAAACCAAACCAAACAAGAATTAAACACAATTAGGGTTCGAAAAAAAAGCCGGTAACGAATTGAGAAGATAACGAGTTGACTCACGGTTCGGACGATTCGCCCTGGTGCGCCATTGTGTTTGCGATCGGAGATAGCAAAGCGAAGCGAAGAGAGAGAGAGAGAGAGATGAGAAAGTAAATTAAGGGATGAGAGAGTTGGATGAGTGTATTTATATGAGGATGGGGGGGGCTCGACTTGTTTGCCAAGAAAGTTTTGGTGGTGTTTGGTTGCGAGTATAACTGGGAATACAAATCCTATTCTGATATTTAAAGTGAAACTGGGAGGAATATGAAGCCTTGGGCCTACGAGATGGGAGTGTTCTATTTTGGGCTCTAATAAGTAATGATAAAGAGCCCAAGTACGACCAATGAAAAAGACAATTTTTAAGCTGCTTTGAAAAATCTAATCTAGATTTTTGAGATATTTTTCAACTACAGAATCTCCAGTGCTTTTCATTATGAAACTCTAATAAAGTTTTAAGAATTTAAAACTTGTTTAAGGATATAATAATTATTATAAATTGTTCATTTGTGAGGCCGAACTATAACAAAACAAAATTTTTCTAAAAACAGAAATAAAAATGTTGCTGATAGATTTATATATGATTGTCAATTGTTTTTTATGTTGATCAAGTGGTCAACTGCTAAGTAGGTAGCAATTTACAATGGCACCTAACCGGTTGTCGAATTTTAATCTAAATTTTTTGCTATAAATTATGTATATGGGATTGGAAGCTTTCCTTTCACTTCACTTAAATAATAGTCCTCGTCATCGTCGTCATCATCATCATATATATATATATATAATTAAAAAAAAAAAAAAAAGTTGAGATCGAGTTACATTTGGTGTGTAGCTTGAAGTAATGTTACACAATTTAATATATTTTTTTAATTTGATGCAATTTTTGACAATAACAAAATTTAGCTACAAAATTAGTTATAACCTAAAACTACAATCTTACTCAATATCTTTTTATTATGGTGAATTTTGAAAAATTCACCATTGGATTACATCTACTTCTTATATTCTTCATGCTTGCAAAATTTTTAGAAAATTAAATATCAATAGATATGTCATCAATAAATTCTAAATTGCAAGTTTTTGTAATTTAAAATTATGCATAAAATATAAGTTTATAGTTCATATAATAAACAATATTTGATTGACACAAAATTTAATATGTGTATTAAGAGTATAAGAATATGTAATTCAATGATTAGATTTTTTAAATATATAGTAATGTTTATTTTATTGAATGTTATAGCTAAACTTTATCATTTTGACAAATTTATCATTGAATTACATTATCTTCTTACATTCTTTATAGGACAAAGTTTAGTTATAAAATTGGTTGCAGCCTTAAGTTACAACCTTACTCAATATCTTTTTATTGGAGATGAATTTTAACAAATCCACTATTGGATAACATCTTATTCTTATATCCTCTATACTTGCAAGATTTCAAGAAAATTAAAAATCAATAGTTATATCATCGATAAATTGTTTAAATTGCAAGTTTTATTTTGTAGTTTAAAATTCTGCATAAAATATAAACTTATAAATTATATAATAAATAATATCTAATTTATACAAAATTTGACATGTGTATTAAGAACGTAAAGAACATGCAATTCAACGGTTAAATTTTCAAAATATGTAGTAATGTTTATTTTATTAAGTAAGGTTGGAGCCTTAAGCTACAACCAATTTTGTAACTAAATTTTGTCATTCTTTATACTTACAAAATTTCAAGATGATCAAATATCAATAACCATGTCATCAATCAATTTCTTAAATTCAAGTTTATATAGTTTAAAATAGTGCATAAAAGATGAGTTTATGAATCAAATATTAATAACCATGTAATTTTTTATACTAAATTTTGTAACTAACTTTTGTCATTCTTTATACTTACAAAATTTCAAGATGATCAAATATCAATAACCATGTCATCAATCAATTTCTTAAATTCAAGTTTATATAGTTTAAAATAGTGTATAAAAGATGAGTTTATGAATCAAATAGTAAATAACATGTGATTTATATGAAAATTGACATGCATATATATATATATATATATATATTTAAAGTCAAATGTGAGAGAAAATCAAATTAGATTCTAAATTAGATTTCAATTATAGTTAAAATTTGTACCACATGTCCCAATTAAGTTCTTTAATTTATGTGCTAGCTGAGTTGATGTTGTGCAAAATACGAAAAGTTTAATATAAATAAACTATCAAAAACCCAATTATAATTTTTTTTAAAAGAGTAAACTCGGGTGTGTGTGTGTATATATATATAGCCAAAATTGAGATAAAATTTAATTAAAATTTAAATTTTGATTTCAATTATTGTCTAATTTTGCGTCACATGTCTTGTTTAAGTTTATTAATTTATTTTTGTGTTAGATGAGTTAATGTAGTGCAAACGATGAAAAATTTAATACAAATCAACATATAAAAAAAAAAAAATAAATAAAATAAAAACCTAGTAAAATAAAAGAAAGAAGAGATAGTAAACTCGTGTGTATATAAGTTTGAACAACATTTCTATTCATGCTTCTTCTAATTGAAACAAACCTTTCATCCTCAACTGATTCTTAGCACTCATTGATATTATCTCTGTTAGGCCTAGAGCCAAATTCATACAAGTTCATTAATATTGGTTTTAAGGACCCTACTTCACATGGTCTATTATGAGAGACGGTGAGTCTGTGTGCATGTTGTTTATGAATAGTTAGATTGTGAGTTGACAACCATTGAGTGGTTCTCATGTAAGGGTGTTCACCAAACCGCACCAAAACTGCTTACAAAATGGTATAATTGTACGGCAAGTAATAGTGTATTGCATCACATGATGTAATGTAGTTTGTTGTTTTATAATAAGAAAACTGCACAAATCGCACTGCACCGCACACTCTTTATATATTAATATATTTATTTGTTTAATATTAAATATATTATTAATAGTTTAATAACCCTAGTTTAAATATATATATATATATAGTTTAATAACCTTAGTAGGTGTTGATTAGGAAAGCTGGCCCAAAATAAAGAAAAACTAGCTCAATAATTTAATCTTAGCCCAAAATAAAGGGAACAAATAGTTTTGGATTGGGTAGGAAGAGACTAAAATTTGAAAAATATATTAGTTTCAACTCGCATCTTATACACCACACTGCACATATGACTGCAAAAATAATGTGCGGTGCAATTATAGTTTTGGCTAAACTTTAAACCGCACCTCCCCGCACATGTGACCACAAAAATGAGGTACAGTGTAGATATGGTTTTGGTTAAATTACACCGCAAAGTACAGTGCTAAAAATGGTCCAAAATTGTACCGCACTGCACCGTGAACACCCTAATCTCATGTTTTCTAAATATTGGTCTATGATACATGGTCATAGTCACTTTGAATCATCAAAGTCTCCTAATTAATCGCACAACAGAACCATGTTGTGGATGAAAGGTTTGTTTCATTTGAAAGTAACATGGACCATGCATGTAAAGTGTGATGACTTATGAGATCATTGTTAAAGGATGGGCAGTGAGACATGATGGTTTAAAATTTTCAAACTTGGTCCGGTACTCCGAATCTGTCATTGCCATCAAAAAAGGATGGGAATGACCTGTCAAGCTTCTAGGCGTAGATTTTGTTGTTTGTTGCTTGTCTCTCTCCCATTGAAAGTTAAGATAGTTGTAATTTGTAAATTTAATTATCAACAAGAGAGAAACTGTTACATCTTTTAAAAATTTATTGTCTAAAAAATGTATAACTTTTACACTAAATATAATTTGAACCCATATATATTATATATGTGTGTGATTGCAATTGTTTTTAATTGTACTCACGCATATGTACAGGTTAGGTTATATACTAATTTTGATTAAAATTTGAGATTAAAAAAAAAAAAAGCATATCTTAAAGTTAAAAATGAGCAAAAACAAAACACATTATGATGGAAGATTGTTTTATAAAGCAGCTTCATAAAATCATTGTCTCATAGTTTGTATGATCCGTGCAGCTATAGATGGGTCTCACGAGTTGTGAGAAGAATGACTCAACTCTTTGGGAACCACTCCTTAACCTACGTACCCCTTTGTTGTGACACCTTGGGCATGGGAAAGAAACCTTTAGAGCATCCACATCCCAATCTTATATCTCATCCTATTTTATCATCTCAAAAATCTACTTTTTCAATTATACCATACCATTTACAATACACCCAGCATCCCAAAATTTTATTTCTTATCTCATTTTATTTAAATATTCTATTTTATTCTTTTCTTTTACTATTTCTCTTTTTCTATTCCTCTTCCTCTCTTTCTCCCTCATTACCGGTTTCAACCCAGCCAGCCAGCCACACACACACACACACACACACACACACAGCCAAACCCATCACCACACACACACACACACACACACACAGCCAAACCCATCACCACACACACACACAGCCAACCTCTAGCACCGGTTTCATCACACACAGCCAAACCCATCACCACACACACACAGAGCCACACAAACAAAAACAAAAACAAAAACAAAAACCCAAAACAAAAACAAAAACAAAACAGAATCCAAGAGTTTCAAACCAAAAAAAAAAAAAAAAAAAAAAACCACCACCGAAGCCCTCACGCCGATCCAAACCCATTTAGCCCACACCGATCACCACACACATCGATCCACCTATCCACCGGAGCCTCACGCCGATCCAAACCTAAAAAAAAAAAACCCCACCACCGGAGCCTCACGCTGATCCAAACTCAAAAAAAAAAAAACCCCACCACCGGAGCTTCACGCAGATCCAAACCCATTCAGGCTCACCGATGCGCTCACGCCGATTCAAACCCATCGGAGCCCTCTAGCTGACCCATCCGATTCCGCCGTTGAGGCTCTGGCGTGAGGCTCCGGCGTGAGGCTCCGGTGGATAGGTCTTGAGTCTGAAGAGATCGGAGAGCAAATGAGAAAGAGAAAAGGAAGAGAGAGAAAAGAACAAAAATAATGAGGGATGAGAGAGAGATTCGCGGGTTTAAAATGAGGTGGGAAGATTAAAAAATTATTTTTTTTATATAAATTGAGCTACAGTACCATCTTACATTAAGATGGTACTGTAGCAATATCCCAAAATTTTTTTAGCATTTCACATTTGGCCTTCCAGCTGCTGGGTGTGTTTTGGGTTTGTATGCCAAATTTGCTTTGCATTTGGCATATAGCCATCCAAATGTGGATGCTCTAGCAAATAGAAGTACTTTCCAACTTGTTGGGATTCTCCAGATCATGCGTTATATTTCAATGCATCCTCGGTGGCTCATTGTTAAATGGAAATTTATCAATGACGCTTTTAATGAACTAACCAATTAGCCTTTTCAATATATTTCTTTGTTCTTGCTTCTTCTTCTTATTTTTTAGTGCAGCCAGGGTTGGGGCAGAACCGTTTAATTTGTTTTTATTGCAATTATTAACTAATTATCAATTGTTAATAAAAAAAATGGTCATGCTAATGAGTGCCTTTAAGGCATTGATTAATAATCCATTTTAAGAAAGTTTTAACACAACCTTTATGAGAAATTAAAAAAGCTGTAAAATTTTTTTTTCTTTTCCAACAAAAATTTTATTGGCTAAGATACAAAATTGACCCTCTAACTTTTTTTCAAATTTCATTTCAGTCCTTTAACTTTACTTTTGTTCATTTCCGTCCTCTAAGTTTCAGATTTATTCAATTAAGGTCTTTCCATTAACTTCTGTTAAAATTTTTTGAAAAAAAAAATCTAGAAAATATTTTTCAATCATTAATTGAATTTTTTTAATTTAAAAAATTTGAAGAAAAATTTATAAGATTGAAAAATTAACCACAATATATAACAAAAGTTGATGGAAAAGCCTTAATTGAATAAATTTGAAAGTTAGATAACTGAAATAAACAAAACCAAAATTAGAGGACTGAATGAAATTTGAAGAAACTTAGAGGGTCAGTTTTGCATTTTACCCAACTTTCTTTAAATGGATTATTAACTAATACTCTAAGGGCACTCGTTAGCATTTCTCATAAAAAAATATATTGTATTAATTTTCTGTCACAATTTTCTTCTAAAAGAATTAAAAGAAGTTTTTTTTTTTTGGAAACAATTCTTCAATTTTGACTTTGAAACAATATTAATAGAAGTTTCTCTTCTTCTTTTTTTGTGATTTTATTAATAGAAGTTTCTAAGAACAATAATTTTGCAAGCTATTATGGTCGGCATGCGTAATGAATATATATTATTATTTTGTAGTAGCTATGAGTAAGCTAACATTGTTTTCCTGAAAAGGCAATTCATTAAACATTTTTATTGGTAGCAATAATGAAGTTTGTGTAATCCGTAAACCTGGATGTTATAAATCTACTATTTTTTCTATTCTAGCAACTGCACATGCATTATGTTTTCGTAGACTAAAAGCAACAACCATAAATATATATAAATATATTATTATTTGTGATGAAAGCAACGACAATTACCATTTTAAGTTCATGAAACATCCACTTGCAATTTATTTTATGAATATGCTTGTATTTATGTATGTACTATAATGAACTTTCTCTCTCAACAAAACACATGCTGAAATGGAAGATGTCATCTTCTATATATTTGTTAGATTAAATTTTATGATAAATCGTATTTTAAGGCGGTCACTAAACTAAAAATTGGTCCCTTTAAATTTAGAATGATTTTTTTTCCTAGCAAATCCATTCCCTTATATTTATAATTTATTAATCTATTCTTTTGTTTTCCAAACTCTAATATTTTTTCCAATTTTTAATTTAAATAATTTGTTAAATTTCTCCCAAAATGGCATCATTTGTTGCACACGTACATGTGAAATTTAATATGAATAAAATTGGATGCAATCCTTAAACTTTAGAATTTTAATTTATTAGTCAGATGATCATGAACCGAATTAATAATAGCCTCAAATTCGGAGGGAGTAAGTTATAATTTAGCATGATCTAAAAAGTATATTAAAATATATGAGTTATATTTGAAGTATAGTTTAGTGAGCGTTTAATTGTGGAGTATATATTAAAAGAGAAATTGTTACGAAATTTTGTACAAAGTCATTTATAAAAGAGTTTAGTGCTAAAGCTAAAAATAATTTACAAAATAAAATATTTGTTTTGACTTTCGAGTCATGAAAAAGTTTATTTGGATATAAATTCAATATATATATTAAATGATGATGCCGAAAATCGTCAGTAAGTCATACAGTTCTCGCGTGCTTAAGATAACACCTGCATAACACATAACAAGAAGACCTTAGGAGAGTACCAATGCAGTACCGACCAAAGATCCTCCGAATGTTAAGTTAGAGAGCTTCTCACAACTCTAGAGTGTCAGAGTTGAGGTAAATTATGCGTCCATGAAACTTAGCAGCTAGTATCTTGCTGTTGAGTCCACCAAGATGTCAATCCGTGGGAGAGGATAGCTGTCCTTGGGGCAAACCCTGTTTAGGTCCGTGAAGTCCATACACATCCTTCACTTTCCGTTGGCTTTCTTGACCATCATCACATTGGCTAGTCAATCGAAGTAGTACACTTTTTGGATGAAGTCTGCTTTCTGTAATTTGCGAACCTTTTTTACTATGACCTTGTCGCGCTCCTGCTCAAACACCCGCTTTTTCTGACGGATGGGAAAGAAGGAGGGCAACATGTTTAACCTGTGGACTATGATGGATGGATCAATTCCGGACATGTCCTCATGAATCCAAGCGAACACGTCCTGGTTTTCCCTCAGAAATGTCATTAGTGCTTGATGGACTAGCCAGAATGCTGATTCTGGTTGTTCGTTTAGGCCTGGAGTCGTTAAGGAGTACTTCCTCCAATCTTTCCACTAGTTCTGCCACTGTCCGCTGTTCTTCTATACACATGATCTGCAAATGATCGTCCATATTTAGCATGACAATGTAACATTTGCGTGCTGCTACTTAATCTCCTCGTACCTCTTCTACTCCATACTCCGTGGGGAACTTGATCATCAAATGGTAAGTTAAAGTTACGGTCTTCCATGAATTCAAAGTAGGACGACCTAATATGGCATTATAAGTGGATGAACAGTCAATAACTAGGAACGTGACAGCCCTGGTGATCTGTTGTAGGTAATCTCTGACTGTTACAAGCAAAGTGACTGCTCCTAGGGGGTTCAGAACGTCCAGTTGACGGGATTCATCCCGAAGATGACATGGGTTGACAACCTTGTCTTTGGATTTATAGAGGAAGATGCTAGGCATCTCCACCACCCTCATGACGATGCGCTGGTGGTTGGCATTCAGGTGGGGGACTACAACACCCACCGAGTCCTTGTGGATAATGGGAGCTCTACCAACATCCTTTACTACCCAGCATTCCAACAAACGAGGATTGATAGGGAACGACTAATTCCATATAACACGCCATTTGTCGAATTCGGAGGAACAAGGGTACAACCCCTAGAAGCAGTCACTTTGCCCGTAACAGTTGGACATTATCCACAGTAGATCACCAGGGCTGTCATGTTCTTGGTTGTTGATTGTTCATTTGCTTACAATGTCATATTGGGTCATTCTACTTTGAATTCATGGAAGGCCATAACTTCAACTTATCATTTGATGATCAAGTTCCCCACAGAGTAGGAGAGGTACGAGGAGATCAAGTAGCGACGCATAAATGCTACATTGTTATGTTGGAAATGGACGATCATTTGCAGATCATGTGTATAGAATAACAACGAACGGTGGCAGAACCAGTGGAAGGATTGGAAGAAATACTCCTTGATGACTTTAGGCCTAAACGAACAATCAGGATTGGCACTCTGGCTAATCCACCAGTCCATCAAGCACTGACGACATTTTCGAGGGAAAACCAAGACGTGTTCACCTGGAGTCATGAAGACATGCTCAGAATTGATCCATCCATCATAGTCCATAGGTTAAACGTGTCACCCTCCTTCTCTCCCATCCATCAGAAAAAGAAGGTGTTTGCGTAGGAGCGCAATAAGGCCATAGCAGAAGAGGTTCGCAAATTACAGGAAGTAGACTTCATCCGAGAAGTGTACTACCCTGACTAGCTAGCCAACGTGGTGATGGTCAAGAAAGCCAACAGAAAGTGAAGGATGTGCGTAGAATTCACGGACCTAAACAGGGCCTACCCGAAGGACAGCTATCCTCTCCCATGGATTGACATCTTGGTGGATTCAACAGCAAGACACCAACTGCTAAGTTTCATAAACGCATAATTTACTCAAGTTCTAGCACTCTAGAGTTGTGAGAAGCTTTCTAACTTAACCTTTGGAGGGTTTTTGGCCGGTATTGCATCGGTACTCTCCTAAGGTCTTCTTGTTTTGTGTTGTGCAGGTGTTGTCTTAAGCACATAACAAGTGTTGTCTTGAGCACGTAAGGATTGTGTGACTTAATGACGATTTTCGACATCATCATTAAATAATAAGATACGTTAAATAAGGTTAAAATATATACCTATGTTTAAAAGTTTTGTTATATTTAGTTTGATTCTTGAGAAAACTTGTTGGCTCTGCCAATGCAACTCAATACCAAAAGAGGGACTAATAAGTCTTAAATCAGGTTTAATAGAGTTTGCAAAAACTCCATTCACCAAGTCAAATACTAGTAGGGGCACATTAATGGATTTGCAGTTTTTTGCTCTTTCTTCCACCCATGACCAAAACGTTGATTTGCCAATTTGGTCAAAGATAAAATTAACGTGACAAAAGAATGGTAGCCCACCAAAAGTAAGTTAAGATTCCCTTATCATTAAAATAAATAAAAATAAAAGAAGCAACAAGAACAATATATATTTCAGCAAAAAAAAAAAAAAAAAGAAGAACAATATATATATATATACATTTTTTTTTTATATAAAGGAATTCAAACTATGGTTTTTTTATTGTTAATATTTAATTGAATTTTGGTGTAGATAAATTTTAAACTCTAAATCTTTTATTTAACAATAAATTTTTTATCAAATTAAGCTAACTAAAAGTTACGAAACAATAACTATAAAACCACAATAGAATTCATAATAAATTTCACAATTACTGGGAATTTTAAGTTAATAATAGATAATAAAATAGTATTACTTGAGTTCATAGGGGTGGCAATGCGTGTTTGTGTGTCAAGTTCGTGTTGTGTCAACTCATACGTATCTGATTATATGAGTTAACACTAATCCGACATGTTTATTAAACGGGTCAAGATTCCTCAACCCTAACATGACTCGTTTATTAATCGGGTCAGTCGTGTCGATCTATTTATTTGATTTTATCAAAATGAAGAAAAGCATTTATGAAAAAACAAGCAAATAAATATTTTAAATATAAAATTCAGAACTAATGAGTAACTGCATTATAAATAATCATTTAAAACTAAAACATAAATAATCAATTACAATATGTCAAAGAAAGTAAACTACAACAACTAGTAAGTTTATATACTTAGGGTTTGAATGGTATATTGATAAAATTTCATTTAATTAAACGACTCAGACAGGTCAAACGGGTTCCATAGATTGAATCCTAACCCAACCCGTTTATCAAACGGGTCCGTTATGTCAACCCAAATATGACACGAATCTATTAAATTTCAACCTATAACTTGCTAATTTCGTATCATATTGTGTCGAGTTTGCGGGTCGTGTCTAATTTTGTCACCCCTAAATTCATGTGAAAATTAATAATAATCTATTAAGTCGGCAGATGTGAAAATTATGGTGTCTTGCAATCTTCTTCAAACAAAAACAGGAATAAAGAAGCAACAAAGAGCGATCACATCTCATGGTAAGACTTTCACAGAAGAAAATGGCAGGTGGTACCTAACATAAATTAATGCAATGAGATGCTAGAATTGAAAAAATGCCCCCAAAAACATTGCTCCAACCAATGGGTTGTGTCCTTGTGGACCTTGTCTCTGGTACCTGAAAGTTCAGGCTTCAGGGCTTATATCATCATAAAAGTAAGCTAGTAGGAATATTTTTATTCTTATTATAAACTCTTATTAGTATTATATTTCACAAATAAGAATAACATTCCTTTGGATTTTGAATAGAAATGTGAATTAATTTGCTCTATATAAAGAATTCAATAACTATATATAAAAGGGTGAAAGTGAAAGTTTAATTTTTTTTTTTGAGGAAGAAAGTTTGGTTTGAATGTAACATAGCCCATGTGAAGTACTAATATTGTGTAAGAATTAAGATTCTAGACAAATCCCCAGTGCCATGTAAGCTAAATGGGACAACTTTTCTATAATTATTATACCATTTCCGCGTAAAAAAGTGAAAGTTTGATTTGAATGTATAATTGGATCCCTGTTGTATATCATTAAAACCAAAAAGAACAAAAAAGAAAAGGCAGAGACAGAGAGAGAGAGAGAGAGAAAGAAAATCTTAAATAAAAAGGAACAAACACTATGCATGTAATCATCTAAAGCATGAAGAGGACTAGAGGAGCACTATGATCCCAATTTTGCATCTTGGGAAGTGATGCTTTTCCACCAGAAATCATTGCATAGCACATAATTTTTTTTTTTTTAAATAATACTATGAATAACATTTTTACTTTTTTTTTTTCCTTTTTATAATTGAACTTTTTTTTGTATTTTTAACAAAGACGTTTATAATTAAAATTCGTTATTTTTAACTATTAATTTTTTTTAAAGTAATATTACTTCTATAATTCTGGGTCCACCATTAAATGTGGTGTTATGAAAAATGTGTAGTCTTCATAGGTTTATTTTTATTTTTATGAAACAGAGAGAATCAGAAACATAAAAAAGGAAAAAGACAACATGGAAAAAAAAAGGGGGCAAGTGATAATGTTTTATGTTAGAGAATCCAAAACTGCCAAGGAATGCAAAGCATACAAACACCCGGCAAATCGGGTCAAATAATCCATTACCTTATTTATATAGAGCAGTGTTATTAACACTTTGAGCTCTCCCTCTTTCACACACTGCTTTCACATTCACTCTTCTGTCTGTAGTTTCTCTGCTTCTTTTTCTCACTCAGATCCAGGTTTGTCTACATGTCCGTTTCTTCAAGCTTTCCATTATTGCATTCAGTTCATGAACTCTCTTTGATTTGGATGATAGCCTTTGTCCTCTTTTTGGTTGCTGAGAAAAGAAAGTAAATTTTTTTTTTTTAGTCTTACATTGTATATATGTTTCTTTGTTTGCTGAGCATGGTATGTACAGCTCAGCTAAACCTTAGAAGGGTGTAACTTTATGTTCTGACAAGGAGTAGAGGTTTTTGTCTTATTGGGTCTCAAAGAATGAGGAGGCTAAGCTTTAAAGTTTTGATTTTTCCCCCTTATTGTAAGTTTTGTGACACCCTTTCTAATTTCTAGGCATCTGAATGGAATATTGTTTAGTTAAATGAGTATCAAGTTGAGGAAATGAGTTATGGGAGTGCAAAACTTAGTGGTAATTGGATTTCTTATTTGTTCTCTGTTATGGTTTTGCTGGGATTAAATGGGTTATTAGTGCATTTGAGTTTCTGGGTTTTATGCATTTTGTTTTTTTTCATCATACTTTGTGTCATTTCTTGTTGTGCTGAAGTCAAGCTCTCGAACAGAGCTAATCCCCCTTTACTTTGGGCTTAAGTTGATGATGGGCTGAGTTGTTTCTGTTTTATCTTGATTCGGCTTCCAACAAAATAATAAATTTAGAACCTTTCCAATTTGGAGTTAGAGAATCTTATTATGGATGATGTTGACTGTGTTATTTGATGCAAGAATATGAGTTAGGGAAATTTTCAGTTGGTGCTTAAGTTTTCTTTGTTTAAATTTTGGTGCAGGATTCCACTCATAGAGGGGTGTTGTTGGAAAGATTTGTAATTTAGACTTTAGACTGTTGTAAGCAGTTGTTCTCATCTCAACTGTTTGATAACCTTTATGTAAGTAAGTACCAAAAGGAATTATCCTAATACTTCTTGTAGAATGCTCTTTTCAACAAATTGAGGTTCTGGAAATTGGGAGAAGATAATGGAAGAAATACAGTCTCAGTCTGATAACTATAGGTCTTCATCATCTTCAGCGAGTAGTCCAGCAAGTAGGGTGCCCTCAAGTAACTTTTTCTATCTGCGTAAACCTGGTTCACTGAGACAACCCATCTCATTTGAGGATTCACCAGAATGGGAGGATACAGATGTTGATGCAAGGGTGGAGGAAGGAGGTGACCGTGACACTATTAACATTGCAATCACCCCAGCCTCCCCATCTCTCTCGAAGTTAAATAGTGGGTCCTTGCCATCTCCACCACTACCAGAGGGTGCAGTTGTGGCAAGGAAAACTGCAGGGGCTTCAGTTGTTTGGAAAGACTTGACTGTCACAATAAAGGGGAAAAGGAAGTACTCTGACAAAGTTGTGAAGAGTTCGAATGGTTATGCATTGCCTGGAACTATGACAGTAATCATGGGTCCTGCCAGATCAGGGAAATCCACTCTACTAAGGGCCATTGCAGGTATTCAAGCATAGTATCTATTTTCATTTCAATTGGAGCATTTGAATTATGCATTTTTCCTGTTCCTGTGGATGTTCGAAACTTAAATGATGTTCTCTCTTTAATCTAGGAAGATTGCACCATTCAGCCAAAATGTACGGTGAAGTGTTTGTTAATGGGGCAAAATCGCACATGCCTTATGGGTCTTATGTAAGTTCCAAGTAATTTCACTTCCTATTGAATCTTCATTCTTCAGTTTATTCTTTTTTCTTTTCTTCCTGAGGCTCTTGCCTTATGCATGCGGTCAACCCTTTCCTTAAAGTTATCCTTATTCTTGTCATCCTGTGAAATATTCATTACCTGGCTTTACTTTCGCATATTGTGTTGCACTCCTACTCTAACCTGAGTGGAAGCAGTCCACAGCCAATATGTGGACTTTTATGTCTCAAAAGTCACAACCCTTTCCAAACTCTATATTTTAGGCCTCAAGCTGCAGACAGAATTCTCTTATAAAAAAAAAAGTGCTTCATTGGATATACAATTTGGAAATAAATTTATGTTTAGTTGGGAAATTAGTGATTGGGTAAATTAAGGTCACAATCCATCAATCGGGAAAAAAAGTTATGTATAGTCTCTTGCTTTGGGGTTTTCACTTGGAATTTGTTTTTCTTTTGCAGGGATTTGTTGAGAGGGAAACCAGTCTGATTGGGTCCCTCACTGTCCGGGAGTTTCTGTACTATTCAGCACTGCTTCAACTTCCTGGTTTCTTTTGTCAGAAGAAGAGTGTAGTTGAGGATGCTATTCATGCTATGTCTCTTGGTGATTATGCCAACAAATTGATAGGTGGCCACTGTTATATGAAGGGCCTTCATAGTGGTGAGAGAAGGCGTGTTAGCATTGCAAGGGAACTTGTGATGAGGCCACATATCTTATTTATAGATGAGCCACTTTATCATCTTGACAGGTAATTTTTTCTGGTTTCCCTGATTCAAATTTTAAAGGGGGTTAAGGGAACTTGTGTCTTGCAACCACCATGTCTCTTGTGCATTACTATATGAATGATCTATGGTGAAATTTCTGTAGCTTTGTTTCTTGGGCAAGGAAGAACATTTTTTATGTTAAGTGTTTAGAGTAGATGCCACTGAATCATTCCAAAGACGTGCTGTTCACTTGTGTGTGCGCGAATGGACTGGCTGTATTCCTTACATTGTATGTTAACTCTCCAAACAACTTGCAACTGGCCTGAAATCGGAATTAATGTAATGGGAATCTCAATTGATGAAATTTTGGCAAAAGAATTATATTCATCACTTTATAATAAATTTGCTATCACACTGTCACTGTGTTTCTATTCTAAAGGTTTCATTGGTATCAGTGATTTGTTTGTCGGGCATCCTATGTGAAATTCATTTATTGTTTGACAGATTGTCACTTTTCCTTCTTGCTCATAATGATTGATGTCTTTCTATTAGAAGCTTTTTCTTTACTGTCATCTTTTAGTTAAAGTATATGATCTTATTTTGTTCAGTGTCTCTGCACTTTTGATGATGGTTACATTGAAGAAACTTGCAAGCACAGGGTGCACTCTTATTTTCACCATTTACCAAAGCAGCACAGAAGTATTTGGCCTCTTTGACCGGATTTGTCTCCTTTCAAATGGAAATACCCTGTTTTTTGGAGAAACGTTGGCCTGCTTGCAGGTAAATCATACTGTGCTGCATGATTTCTTGCTTCTATTTTATTTTTTGGCGTTGCTTCAACTGTATGTTCATTGTTCTATGAGATTGCAATGTTAGGTTATTATTAACTAACGTTCCTTTTGCTGATAAAGCACTTCTCAAATGCTGGATTTCCCTGCCCAATTATGCAAAGTCCTTCAGATCACTTTTTGCGTGCAATAAACACAGATTTTGACAGGATCATTGCAATGTGCAAAAATTGGCAGGTAATTACTAACAAATTGCTGGTCTAATGATTCTCTTTGCCTGATTGGCTTTCTAGAGATGCCATAAATTATAGTCTGCCACTTTTCCTTTATTGCTTGATTAACATGTTCTTTGCATGGACTGAAACCATATAACAGGACGAGCACGATTTTTCAGCGGTGAATATGGATACTGCTGTTGCGATACGCACTCTTGAAGCAACTTATAAAACATCAGCAGATGCTGTAGCAGTTGAAAATATGATAGTGAGACTCACAGATAAGGTATGATTGTTATATCTTACCATCCATTACACTATTCATAAATTCTTTGTCCCCTCCCCACCCCCCCCCCCTCGTGCAGTTTTGGCCATGTCCGTCATTGTAAGTTACATGTTACAAGTAATGTTCTGTCCCCCCCCCCCTCGTGCAGTTTTGGCCATGTCCGTCATTGTAAGTTACATGTTACAAGTAATGTTCTGGCCTGTTCGTGTACTTAGTTTTCTCCTTGAGCCTTGATTACGGTGATGTGTTGTGCTTAGAATTCTGCTACTGAAATTCAGCAAGAAAATGCATTTATTAATGGCTGTAATGCTTTATCTGTGATGATGGCTGGCAGATGTGCCATGAATGGGGTGTGCCATGTTCTTCAAAGGGCCACTTCTCTTACATGTCAAGCTTTTTTGAATTATTCCAAGAGCCTTGTACCTTAACTGGCACTTGTTGGTGTTTCCAATGAAGACACCTACCTAGGTTCACAACCCCGCTCCCCCAACTATCAAATTAAAAAATAATATTAATAAGGCAAGCTTGCCTATATCAATGTGTCATCGCATTAAGAACTTTATACTACGGTTACTTCTAAAAAAGCTTATTACGGAGCCTGTCAAAGAAGTTAGATTAAGGAAAGGTTTAATTGATATAGACAAGCTAAAATGATTAATTAGATTGAATTAACTTATATAATTATATTGAGGCAATTGCTGATTTATAGATATGAATGTTGTAGAAGAAGGGGCTTCCCCTGACAAAGAAAATGAAAATAGATACTTGAATCATGTTAAGTGGGAGTGTCAAGATTAGAAAGATTAAAATTAATTCATGCGAAGGAGTTCCCTAGGATGTGATTTGAGTGAACTTAGTAATGATTATGAGGTCAAAAATATTGACTGCCTACACTAGACTTAATCTTCTCTTTTCTACTCTTATTTTTTCTTATCTGCTCATCTACATCAAAAGGTGTTGAGTGGTTGCATATTGTAGCCTCAGTTAACTTGCCAGATGGTATTACATCTACAGGAAGGTCCATTTCTCAAAAGCAAAGGAAAGGCTGGCAGTGGTACAAGAATTGCTGTTTTGACTTGGAGATCATTGTTAATCATGTCAAGGGAATGGAAATACTACTGGCTTCGTCTTATTCTTTGTATGCTTCTTACGCTCTGTGTTGGCACGGTATTTTCTGGCCTGGGGCATTCCTTATCTTCAGTTGTGGTGAGTTTCTTAAATTCATGCTTAATTTATTATTTGGGAGCAATATTTATGAAATACAATATACGTGCATGTGCAAGTATCTACAAATATTGATGATTGCCTTAGTTGAACATCTACTGGTTCTAGGAATGCTTTTCCTTATAGTTTGACTCATTCATATTATAACATTTAATAAGAACCAAATTTTAATAGTAATGATTTATAATGGCTGTTAATATTCATCATGCAATTTGTCTGGTCATCATTGTGCTAGTAATGTGTAATAAAAATGGTCAAATTTTTATTTGGTACAAGCCACTTTGTAGACTATCTCTGACCCATCTGGTTTGTGCCATGGGTATTACAAGAAAATCTTATGCTTGCTACCCAGGAGCCACCATTCTCATGATCTCTGTGACATACAAGGCCTATTAGGAATCCGATGCTACTTGGACTACTGTACATGGAGTTTCCAACTTCTAATCCCACTCTGCTTATAACCCAAATCTATATTGCTGCATCGTATTAGGAGTCAGAATAAAGTCATTGCAGAATCTTGCCATGAACTTTGTTGATCAGTCATTTCTCTTTAAGTGTTAAATTTTCATCCGAAACTACAAAAGCCTTGCCCTGCTGTCAGAGGACACATTGGTTTATCTGTATGCATCCAAGTATATATTGTGATGTACTTACTGATTTGTTTTGCTTCACCTTTAATGTTGCAGACGAGGGTTGCAGCAGTATTTGTATTTATATCATTTGCCTCACTTCTAAGCATTGCTGGAGTACCTGCACTGCTGAAAGAAATCAAGGTAACATTTCTTGCCAGATAACCTTTTTTCCCCTTCCACTGTTAACTTCAAGGAGCTTGAGAATTTGACAAGATGTGGTTGATATGCATAGAATGAAGTGCAACTCCTATGTAGTTAAAGTATATATCTAATTGCTGGTTTTGTATGTTTTTATTGGTCTATCTTTGACATTCTGGTCATCTGAGATAACTTCATAAGGGAGATTGTTGAATTTTTCTTTTAACGATTTGGGGATAGTCAGAGAGTTTTCATCAACTTAGAACTTGACTATGACTATGAGATTGATATTAATATGTCCTCTTGATTTCTGATGTAGAATATGTATGTAATCAAATAGTCATCCCCTATTCCTCCATCTAACCCTGTTATGTGCTATTCAATTAGTGGGTGTTGTTGGACTTGTGTTTCATACCCATCTGCAAGTGAAGTCATGCCTGGCATACTTTACTTACTTTGCTGTGTGAATGAAGCATGATATAAGTAGAAGAAATTGTAACAAAATGAATAAATATTAGGATTACGCTATAATTGTTTGTCTAGTTGAATGAGGACGACCATAATAAACAATCATAGTATTGATAGGTTGTGATGCCATAAGAGTTGTTTGCTTTTGTTGTGTAAATCTTATTTAGAAACCTGGGAGTAATTTGTTTAATGATTTTTGACAGCATATGACAAAAGTAAATGACTGAAAGGTTGAGACCTCAAATTAAATTTGATTAATCATGTTTCTTTTTGACAAGTCATATTATAAATTACCATGGGTTTTTCTTAAACCACCCCACCCCTCTCATAATTGACTTAGATCAAACTTCTTGTCATTTTGCAGATATATGCCAGTGAAGAATTAAACCAGCATTCGGGACCATTAGTCTTTTTATTTGGGCAACTTCTCTCCAGCATCCCGTTCCTGTTCCTCATATCCATTTCATCGAGCCTTGTCTTCTATTTCCTTGTAGGATTGCGTGATGAATTCGGATTGTTGATGTACTTTGTGCTGAATTTCTTCTTGTGTCTTCTAGTAAATGAAGGACTAATGCTAGTTGTTGTTTCTTTATGGCAAAATGTTTTCTGGAGCATCTTGACATTGGTATCCATACATGTGAGTTCCACTTTCAAATTTCAAAACAACGTTTCATTTAATTTATGGGAGATTACCATTTGCGAATGTTTAGTTTATGGAAAGAAAAGTACAGCCATTCTTTTGTTATTTATGTTATTTACCCATTGTAAGTTATTTTTAATGTTACACCACTTAGTAATATAATAAATGGTTATTGTTAATGAGTTCTTCTTCTTTGCCTGCAAGAAGGGTTTCTTTAATGAAGACAATTATAGTATTAGTTTTGAGTCAGTCAAGCTGAACTGCGTCTGAAATTTTGCATTGCTGTAATTATAGTTCATTTAGCATTGCTTGGTGTTAGGTGACTCTGGGTTGTATATGTCTAAAGAATCGTTTTACATAAAAAATGTGTAGACTAATCATCCTCTTTGGTGCAATTGACTTCAATGATTATGATTGATCATGTCTGGATATAGTCAGAGTTAAATTGCCTAGCTGTTCCTAGTCTAATGCTCAAGATATGTGGCATTTCAGGTGGTAATGATGCTTGCCGCGGGCTATTTCAGAATTCGAAATGCTTTGCCAGGACCATTGTGGACATACCCACTATCCTACATTGCTTTCCACACATACTCTATCCAGGCAAGTAGATTTATATGGTCATTCTATTTCCTGCTCCACATGTCAAACCAATTGGTGGTTTTTTATTTATTCTGAATATCCAGAAGGCAAGAAGTAATCTTTAAAATATTTTCATATACCGTTAAATTTGTTTAAAATGTTCCTAGCTGAATGATCTTGTGATTTATAGGGCATCTTGGAGAATGAGTATCTTTGGACTTCCTTTCCGGTTGGGCAGGTAAGGACCATATCTGGGTATCAGGCCCTCCGTAGTGCATATGACATATCTCCTGACGTTAATTCTAAGTGGAAGAATTTGCTGGTCCTGTTTCTTATGGTGGTTGGTTATCGCATTGTTGTGTTTGTTTTACTATATTTTCACGTAGGTAAAAATAAATCTGTACTCAAAAATTTTCAATGTAATCGGGATAAGAAAAATACAAGATGAATGAAAGCAGTACTGTGAGCCTTGTTCCTCTGTTCACATAAGATGAATGAAAGCAGTACTGTGAGCCTTGTTCCTCTGTTCACATTGTATAATTCTTTTTGTTCTTGGCTTCTTGCTTAGCTTGTGCAATTTATTTTTGAAAACCTTTGACAAATTATAGAAGTGCATAATTTAAGAAATTCTTTTTGTTTAATGTCTTCGATTATGAAAGCTCAGTCTTTAAGATTGTCAAGCTGGGATTGGTTCCATACCTGAATTAAGTACCTATTATTAAATATAGGTGTTTGGGGATTATTCCGGGGTTTGAACTTTGAAGTTGGATGACTCATCCTAAAATACATACTATATATAATTATATGTATAGTGTGACTCACTTGATCAGCACATTTGGGCCAGTGAAATTGATCAACTGGCAATGGTTAGAAATGCTCCTACTGAAAGGAAATGACCAACTGTGAAAAATGTTCTGGAATGATAGGGCTCCAAGAAATGCAAACAAAGCCAGTTTTGGGAAAGGGAAGAAAAAACAAATTCAGTTTTTGGATAGGTAATTGAAAGATTAAGGAAGAACTTGCATGTAGAGACTGAGTCAGGATTTGGAGTTAAGAGAGGTGGCTCTGCTGCACAATATGCGGCCGTTCCGGCCTTTGACTCTTGCTTAACCACTACTGATTTTTGTTTTAAACTTTTTAGAGGGTCATATTGTTTGTTTTGGGTAAAATAGATGGTTTGTTTTGGGTAAAATAGGTTGATTAGGTTTTTTTATTATTATTTTTTAGCTTTATTATTGGTAATTTTTGTTGTTGGCCTAATTTTTTTGGGCTTGTATATTTTGTTTTAGATTTGATCTATTAATTTTTTATGGCCTTTAAATTGTGTAAAATGCTAAAACTACCAAACTTTTACAAATTGCAAATGTGGTGAATGATTATTGGTAAGTACAAAGTGATGCAAGTGTGTGAACCAATACAAATTTTCTACCTCAATAGTATGTAAAAATGTTATAAAAAAATTTGTGTCTATAACATTACTCTTAAAATAATTGATGGTATTGTTAAAAGAGCAAAGCGTAATTTTATTAAACAAAATTGCTAAAATTAATTCTTATTAATGCCCAAGTACATAACAAAGTAGCATGTCTTCGACACATGTTAGAGCATTAGCATTAAAAAATTTCAATTCTACTCTATTTTACCATTTCAAAAAGTTACTTTATCATTATATCATATCATTTAACACTATCTCTCACATCCCAAAACTCTATTTTTATTAAAATATTTTTTTAAAATATATTTTTTATTATTTCTTTCTAACAGTCATCAATCACCACACCACCATCTTTTTTTTTATTAAACTCTATATCATCTATCACCACACCACCACCTCCACGGCTCTACCATCATCAATCACCACACCACCACCAAAATGCTTCAACCTAACTGCTTTAGCCTCTCATCATATACTGTCGATCAACCCCCCGATCAAAACCCACCGGAATCCCATCACCACCAAAACAACCAAAACAACCCCGATCATCATCATCAATCAATCAGGCCGCGCCTCCACGGCTCCACCATTATCAATCACCACCAAAACAACCGAAATCCCACTGCGCCTCCACCAGGCCCACCAAAATCTCACCGGAACAAAAACCTAGACACCGTCGATCAACCCCGATCACAATAGGAGAAAAAAAAAACCCAGATCAATCCCGATCAAAACCTAGACACCGCCGATCAACCCGATCACAATAGGAAAAAAAAAAAAAAAAAAAAAAAAACCCAGACCAACCCCGATCAAAACCCAGACATCGCCACCACTGCCATCGCTGGATCAACGTTTCCTCCTCCCGATCAAAACCCAGACACCACCGTCACTGCCATCGCTAGATTAACCCAGCTCAACCTCGATCAAAACCCAGACATCAGTAAGAATCACAGCATCACAGAATCACAGCATTGGCAAGAATCACAACCTAGATTAACGTTTCCTCCACTGTGATGTGTGATGTTGATGTTGGGAGGAAGATATTGTTTGGGTTTGAAGAGAGGAGAGAGTAGATGAGAAAGAGAGAAGGAAGAGAGAGAAGGGAACATGAATAATGACAGAGGAGAGAGATTTCGGAGGAGAAGAGCTTAAAATATATATATATATATATTTTTTTTTTTAGAATACTGCTATAGTACTATTCTACCTTTAGAATAGTACTGTAGTAGTATTGCAAAATAATTTGCAATACTGGGGTATAGCATTCTCTGATGCAAAGCATTTTAAGGCTAAAAATGCTAAATTCTCCCTAAATATGGCATTAGCATTCTCCAATACTAATGCTCTTACGGACCATATTACAAGACATTGATAATTGTTATGGTCAAATGGGATGATCTTAGTATAAGAAAGATAATAACACTGTCAAAAAATTTGCATGATAGGACATAGCATTGAAACAAGTCCAATAAAAAAGTATAAATTCAAAATATCTAGATAATTAATGCACTATTCAATGGTAACTAGTAGGTTTCCTCAGCCCCAATCTCACTGCTCATTCTCCCAAATGAAAAATATAGCATAAAAAAATGGCTTCATGAAAATAAGGGATTGCATTTTATCCTTATAAACTATACCATTGATTACACTTTACAGCCTAAATTTTTCGAATGCACGTTTTGCACCTTAAATTATGACATTTGTTACACTTTGCACCACGATGTTAAGTTTTTTGTTAATTTGGATGGAAAAAATATGGCATCACGTGAAAAGATTTAATTGCCCATCTTCTCAATGAACTATACTCCTGATTACACTCTGCATCCTAAATTTTGAATTTTCATCTAAGTTAACAAAGAACTTGACGTAAGAGTAAGAGTGTAAAGTGTAACAAGGGTCATAGTTTAGGATGCAAAACACGCATTCAAAAAATTTAGAGTATAAAGTGTAATATAGAGTATAATTTAGGTGATAAAGTGCAATTTCCCTTTAAAATAAACAAAAACTCCAATAATCTTTAAGATTTCAAACTAACCTATTAGAACATTGGGTACCAGTTCGTCCTTCCAAAGTAGATGCCACAGACTGCCAATCACTCTCACCAAGGACTTCTACAGCATCACAAAGTTGAGTATCCTCATCCTTAGTCCACTCCCTTTTTAGCATGGAAGCATTCAAACTCCTCTGCCACGTACTGGTACCCCATTTCAGTGTTTGTCCCCAATGATACTGCAATATCAAACGAGTTATTTTTTGTTAGTGTTGTGCCCTTAAAATTGGGACAAAGGCATGGTTGTTGCTGTTGTTGTTTTTGTAAATTCATGCTGTGTTTAATAACTGAAGTTTTTAACTACTTGCATTAGATGTTGAACTTTACATTATGAAGTTCCATTCTTTACATTATGAAAGCTCCATTCTTTCTGACTGAAGTATGTGGTATGGATTATTTGATAAATGATACATGACTAGTTGGATACGCCTAAAGTCCATTTTTATTAGGTTTGTTAAAGAATATATGACCAGCAGAACATTCTTATGCATTAGTTTCTGATGCTGGACAGCGGCTAAATTGTACTACTTCTAACTTTTAACTAATTGGAAATTGGGTTAGGGTTGATGTCAAAATTTGTGGGTTGATTAGAGTTTGAATGCGTAAAGTATCGAGAATAAGGTTTGAGGTTTAATAGACTAATAGATATGTTCACAAATCTGATTTCATTTAATTAGAGATAAGTAAAGAGAGAAGAGAAAAAGATTAATGAGGCAAGTTGAAGATGAATGAGAAAGATTTTTTTTTTTTTAATAAATTTTTTATATAAGTAACGTAAATTGTTATTACTTTTAAATAAATAGAGTTGCCCTAGTAGAATACAGACAAATTAATATCACAAATTAAGTACGTAAATCAATCAAATCAACAACAGATTATAAGGACTAATTACAAAGCTGTCAACCAATCCAACAAAATTATAAAGAAAAATAATTTTAGATTAGGCATAGTTTTCTCAATCTTCAAAACTCCAGTTGTTCCTCTCCCTCCACAGACATCTCATCAAATAATGTGGGGGCATCTATCCACAAATGACCATTTTGATGATGCCAAAAATGACCTGGTCAACAAGTTAATAACTCAACAACTTCACGAGAAAGATTAAAAAAAAAAAAAAATTATTAACAAGGTACACAGGCACTTGGAGGGTTTTGAACCCACAATATATCCCTATACTTTTGTAGGAGGAGGAAATGCCATGAACCAGTACCCATTGACTGAATGAGAAAGAAATGGAGAATTAGAAACACGAGAAAGGTACCAAGGGGATTGAACAAAGCTCTAGGCTGTCAATTTTCAATAATCTGCCATGCTCAACAATGTGAGAATTGCAATTCACACCAATAGCATAAGCTTAGTAAAAAACTTTTTTGTCATTATGGCCTTAGATTATGACACCATGCAAAGTCAGTGTTTGTCAGGCCTTAAGACTTTTCAAATTAGTACCAATGTATAATTGAGACAATGAAGAAGTAAAGGACTAAGTTAGCTCACCATATGATGATTTCATACACAGGCTGAGTTAGATCATAATGAAGATTTAAAGGACTAAGTTAAATCACTGTGAATAATTCAAGTACTAAGTTAGATCACTAAAAAAGATAAAAGCATAATACTAGTAGGATACCATTAAGAATATACTTTCCACTTGTTTTCGAAGATATTGCTACGCATATTGAGAATATGCTACTCCTTTGGTAACATTGTCTATGAATATTCAAATTTCTTGTTTGGTAACAGTATGTTTTCCTAACAAATGTATAGTGATTTAAAAGGTTCTTCTAGAGATTCTTGAAGTTTCCCCAGAAAATATTAGAGTGTTTCTTCCCAAGGTGAATTGGGAGGGGTAAGTGTTAGGACATATGTGGAATTTGTTAGAACATATGTTATTATAAATTGGCTAATCCTTTGAATATTGAGAACATGCTCCTCCTTTGGTAACATTGTCTATGAATATTCAAATTTCTTGTTTGGTAACAGTATGCTTTCCTAACAAATGTATAGTGATTTAAAAGGTTCTTCTAGAGATTCTTGAAGTTTCCCGAGAAAATATTAGAGTGTTTCTTCCCAAGGTGAATTGGGAGGGGTAGGTGTTAGGACATATGTGGAACTTGTTAGAACATATGTTATTATAAATTGGCTAATCCTTTGAAAATGCACTTTACTTGTAATTTACTTGTAATTGGGTAGATCTAGGATGAATTTAGTATTTCAAGGAATAAAAATTAAAGCCTAGCATTGAAGCCATACAAATTTGTTCATGAAACAAGTGAAGAAGTGCTATTCATCAAATCTTGACAGATATCTCGATAGATAATACCTATCGAGGTTTAATAAGAATTCTCAATAGCTCTCGACAGAAGCTGTATCTATCGAGAATTACGAAATTCAGATTTCCAGATCTGTTTTTCATGCATATCCAAGTTATTTATGTAGGGTTTCTTTTCTCACAACTTTAGACATATATAAGGATTATTTTAAGGGTCGCCAAAAGGTGATGCAAGGTTATGCAACTTGATGCAAAGTGATTACTCATGCAAATTGTGACTAGAGATAATTGCCCTAGTTCATTATCCTTTTTGTAGAAGTTACTGTGTCTTTGTGCTGAGGGTTTTGTAACCAAGGAGCTTCTTGGTCTTCATCGTCTGGATGAACTGAAGAACTTTGCAGCCAACATCTTTCTCAAGTTGGTGTGTTAGTCACGTACTAGGAGCTGTGCATTGAAAGGAGAGATTGTCACTACATTACAAGTCTAATTGAGTATTGGGTTAAGGGTTTAACTTTTGGGTTGCACCTTTATTCGAAACAATTAATTTGTAAGAGGTGGGTATTTAGACTAACAACTAAATAAGAATAGGATCATAGTAAAGAGAACGAAAAATAAAGGCTTGAACCAAAATTGTAATATCTCTTTATTTCCATCTTTATTTTTCTCAAAAATTTGATCCCTGTACATGAGGATATTTTCTTATTCACAGTACTAGTGCTTCCATCTCAGCTGTACTATAGGGTGGATGATTCTTCAGACAAGATAATGTCCCATCCTTCTTCATTACTCCTTTTGAGGTTGTGCTGAGTAGGTAACGAGTTGTTGGGACACTATTCGGAAGGGTCATTCAGCTATTAATACGGTACGCCTGGTTGGTACATCATTTAAGGTATAGGGGACGATAAGACGATTTCTTCCAACTTTTCCTCAGACTAGTTACTGTTACTTTCCTTAGTCATCATCCCCAAGATGGTTTGACAATTCCCAGTCCTCTTCATATGATTTTTAACTCCTCCACTCCTCGCCCGCTTCCTCGGATTTAGGCCTTCCTCGAACTACTTGAGCCCAATTCTTCCAAGGGAAATTTTTGTTGGGCCCTTACTAATTCCCACCTAGGCCCATTATTTTCTATTTCGTCTTGTCCCACACATTATTTATCCAAGAGAAAGGGCACAAAAATTGATTATACTTGAATTGATCCACAAAAACTTGAAGCACTCTTTCTTGAACTTGTTATTATTAGTTTCCTTCAATATTTCAATAATTTTCATTATAAAAAATTATAATCTTCCATGTTCTATTTAATAGATAAAATAGAAAGACAATTAGAGTGGTGTAGTGATTCGATCATTATATATATATTTATAAATTTGAAAATTGCATGATATAGTAGGTTACAAATTTAATGTTTACTCAAGAATATAAATATCATTTTCAAAAAAAGGACAAAAGAAATGGAAATATTGATTTGATAAAATGCAAATATCATTCAATTTCTTACTTTAAGTTCTTGATTGTGTGTTAATATTTTTTTTTTGTTGGACTTGTTTCAATTATTGCAAAAGTAACTAGATTTGAGTAAGAATATCATATTTCAAATTAATTGTTTCTCATATAAATCTTAGACAAATGACATTAAAATTTCATTATCTATATATATTATAAAACCGAAGCTTCTAACCGATATTTGATTTTTTTTTAGAGCTCTCATGTTTTTACCCATCAGCATTAAAAAAAAAAAAAAAAATTCTCACAATTTCCCTACCTGATACTTCTTCTAAAAACTAAAACTAGAAGCCAATCATAAAAAAAAACTCCCTCCTACCAATCTCCTTCTCCTTCCCTAAAAAACCCTTTCTCTTCCTTTCATCCCCATCTCCCTCTATATCACAAGCGCAACACAAACCAAAACATTAAATATGAGCACAAACCCAAACCAAAACCAAAACCAAAATAATCCCCCATTTCCCTCTTTGTCATCTTCCTCCTCATTCCATAAATTTTTTCAAACACAATACACACCCAACACAAACCAAACCCATAAATCACCAAAACCAAAATAGTCTCATCTCTAATCTCTTCGTCATCTTCCTCTTCATTCCATAAATTTCTTATTTGTAAGGGGGAAAAAAAACAGAGAAGAAGAAGACGGTGCAGTAGGGGCTGCGCCAAGTTGAAGCAGCAGGTTGCCAACACAAGTCGCTAGTCACGGTGTCACGCCTTCATCTTCTACTGTTGTTTCTTCTTTTCCTCCTCCATCTTTCTTCTTTTTCTCCTTCTTCTCTTTCTTTTGTCCATCTCCAGTCACTGTTGTGGCTTCTCTCTTTTTATTTTTGTACTCTTTTTTATGTTTTCAAAGCCTCCAAGGGACTTGCATTGGGAAAGTAGAAAGCTTTTAATTTTTAAATAAAAGATGGGCAAAATGTTTCAGCCATTAGTTTTTTTTTTTTTTAATTATTTATTTATATTTATTTTTTCAATTTTGAGCCCAACGTGATGTGAGACGTGTAGTGATGATACTAATAGATTGACATGCAACAAATATCTTAAGTACTTTTAATTCTTATATTATTATAATATTATTGACTAATCAACATATAAATAAATAGAGAAATGCTATATCTATGTTTACTTATTTACATAAATAAATAAGTAATTTTTGTTTAATTAATATTTTTCATTTCGTAATTGAATGTTTAGTATCGATTATAGGATTGGGAATTTTGAGATTGTAATCCTAAAGTGCAACATTCATTTTTTGTGATGAGAGTTAGATATCTATTACGTTAGATATTTCTTTGCTGCTTAAATATATCAAATATGACATTCACTTTCACAAAACGTTAGGTATATTCACAAAACTTCACATGAGACTTTCTTTATTTGTGAAAAAATTTCAAATCCATTTCATGGGTTTGTCTTAGGTTTTAAGGCTGTTTAGCTTTGTCATAAGTGATAGCTTAAATTCTTTATTCATTGTTGGATTTTTATTCATAGTCAACAGCTTTCCTGTGCATTGCACGGGTTAGCGACTATTATTTATATAATTAATGCACCACTTAACATAATTAGTATAACAAAATAAATGTATTTATCCCATTAGTAATCTCAAAAAAAAAAATTTATTATATAAAATTTATAAAAATAATCAATAAATTCCTCTAATATAAATAATTATTATAAGCATTTATTTCATTGGTTAATCCAATGAACTAATACTTCGATATAAATGCAAACTTTGTTGAGGTGGAAGAATAAATAAAGAAAATCTCAAGAATACGCCACATGGCGCCAGAACCTCACTCTCTCCAGTATAAGGTCTTTGCTTTTTTTATATATATAAGTGGGTCATGTTAACGAGTGGCCTTAAGGCATTAGTTAACAATCTAGTTAAAGAAAGTTTTTATGGGAAAAGAAAAAAAAAATTAATGTTTTGATAGTTTTTTTCATTTCCCATGAAAGTGATGTCAAAATTTTCTTAAAATGGATTCTTAACTAATACTCTAAGGGAACTCATTATAAATATTGATTGATTGAATTGTGTACAAATGAATGACATGATAACGGCCACAAGGCACAACTGATAACATCCTAATCTGAGACATTCCCTAACCCAAAATTAACCATACTAGAGACTATATGTGTATATATATATATATATTATCCCTGCTAAGCTTGAAGGATATCATATTAACCATATAAAAGGTCCAATGGATATTTATATTATTCCTGCTAGGCTTGAAGGATATCATATTTTTCTTGTATCTTAGCCTTTAGATCTTTAATGAACTTGCCCATATTCTTCTCAGATGATCCATTTGGTTTCAATGCATTCTCCAATGCGTTCCCAACCTGGCTGATTGCTTTCTTATTTGCCTTCCCTAGCGGACTCATCAAACGTTTAACATTGTTTGAAACTTCCTTCTTTGTGATTAACTTTCTGTTGCTTAGGTTAATCCCAAACTTCCAATCATCAACCACGAATTTGCGATTAGTGAATTGATCAGTCAGCAAAGGAAAGCATAGTAATGGGACTTTACACCAAATACTTTCTAATATCGAGTTCCACCCACAATGTGTTAAGAACCCTCCAATTGCCGGGTGGGTCAACACTGTGTTCTGACAACACCAAGGTATAATCATCGAACGGTCAGCAACTTCCTCTCTAAATCCAACGGGCAATGGATCAGCATCATCAGAGCTCACAATATCAGACCGGAGTACCCAAACAAAGTTCACTTTGCTAAGTGAAAGGCCATTGGCTATTTCTTTAAGGTCCTTTTCTGAAACATGGGCATAGCTACCAAATGAGATATACAAGACCGACCCACGAGGCTTATTGTTGAGCCATTGGGTGCAGTCTGACTCGGACCATAGGTTCGTGGCCACATTGATCTTGGTGAACCCGGATGGGAAAATTGGCCCAATGGAATAGAATGGCATTTTTGCTTGTAGAGCTGATATGGTCTCAGGTTCAAGCTCCTCTACTGTGTTGCATAGAACAAAATCAGCACTTCTAGCACCGTCAAACGCCCTGAAGATTATTTGGTGACGTACAGTTGATGTATCGGTGTCTTGAAGATATGAGGTCATGTTCTTTGGATCCATGGCTTGGACACCTGGTATGTAGTCTATGGGGTCCTCTCGAACATCTGATTACAAAAGTTGAAAAATATATAATATATGTTGGAGGAATATAACATCGCTTGTGCTATTAGAAAAACTAAGAAATTATACTTAAGTTTTGCCATAAATTAGCTATATACTTCAGACACTTGCCCCAAGATGCAAAAGCGGTTGCCTGTGTCATTTTCCTTCACAAATGTTTTTTTAAGTTGAAGCACAAATTAAAGCCAATGGAGAAATCAACAACTCAACCATTTGGATAAACATCATGCATGGTTCTCAGTCACCAAGGAAGGAAGACTGCCCAAACATTATTTGAGTTCCCTATCGAAAAGTTAGCAAACATTACAGTTTTTTGTTTTTTGTTTTTTTGGGTTTTATTTATTTTTAAGTAAAAAGCAACATAATAGATGACATGCAAAAGGGGGAGATTTGTGTATTTACGAATTTCTTGAATCAATACTGTTTATTCAGCAGCTCAGCTGGATAAGGGGATGATCGACGAATGAAATGTTGGGTGACGAATTGCAAACCATTGTTGGATGCTCTCTCTTGCTGCTTCTTCTTGAGGTGGTGAACCATTTTTTATTGTTATCTCAGCTTTTTAGTTGAGTACTTAATTTGTTTAATTTGTCGAACGAATTTGGCGAGCTCAGATTGAGATTGCTGCATGCCTTGGAACATTTCATACAATAGGGTAGTTTGAGGGTTCACCATCTCATACTTCGGGCTGCACTCGTGCTACAGTGGAGAATTATGTGGTTCAGCTCTCTATTATGGACTGCATGTTGGGGTCGATGGTTCTTCTTTCCGTGAGCTTCATGCTTTTGGTGGCATGGTTTCCTTGACTAAGCTACTCGACTCCCTAGTGGGGTTACTAAGAATGTTAATTAGGTAAACTTTTGCTACCTTACCTTGTGTTGTGTGTAGATGGGGTTGCGCTTTTTTTTTTTTTTTTTTTTTTTTTTTTTTTTTTTTTTTTTTTTTTTTTTTTGCCGCAGTCGCTAATAAGTTAAGTAAACAGTTGACAAGTGGTGTATAAAAAGCCGCAACATGGTGCGAATTAATAAGAAATTCAAATCCATATACCTTGAGACATGTTGACCCAAACCCTTACCACTAAGCTAACTAAGGTATTGGCATAAGGTTGACCTTTTGTACCGATGTCCAAAATGGAAAAATAAACTACTTACATCAACACTTGTGGGTAATAATGGCTAAATATGTGCTTAATTTAAGGACCCCAAAAAGACAACTACTCGCAGTAATAATTAATACCAAACTTTTTTGATAAATTATAATGACTTTTATTGCTTAAAATATCATGGGTATGTTTGAAAAAATAGATGGTGAAAAAGAGAGCCCTATTTGTGTGTCCAAAACACTAAAAAGAGAAAAAGAAAAAGAAAAAGGTAGATGATGAATCGGTTAAATGAATAACGTAGATAGGAACTTGATTAATGCTTTTGCTTGGTCATTCCTTTAAAGAGGCTCAAGGCTTCATCTAAGATCCATTTTAGGCAGAGAGGAAGGCTTTTGGTTCTTGGATTTTTTGAGAGGATGAAAATTTTGAGTAGTGAGCTTCATCTTGCAATAATCTAGTTTGATGTCAAATTGGGTAAGTTGGTTAGCCAAACTATATACTTGGTTTGATTTATTGAATTGAAGGGATTGGTCCCTCCTAAAATTTCTAAATTTAATGGGTAGTGTTAATAAATATTAAATGATGACATACAAGCTTTTCCATGCTTAGAGGCAATTTGGGTGAGAATTAAGGTGATAAAGTAGATTTTTAGAGTTGGTTTATCATATATCAAGGCTTGTATGCAAGTTTGGTAATAGGTTTATGGGTCTTAAAAGTGCTTCAAGCCCATTTTGTAAAACCTCCATTTGACCAATGGGTAAGCTTAAAATAACTCAATCCATATTATACTCCTTCCAAATTATCTAATAATTATTCGTATGGACAGTTCTAACGTTTGATAATCACTAGGTCTAACATTTCTATAGAGAAAAGAGAGAAATTAATCAATTGTCGAAAATTGGAAACCATTAGTTTAACCCACTCTTTCAAACTTTTTATTTTTTTTTATTTTTTATCTTTCTTCTATTTGAGAAACAATCTCCTTCAAACTTAGGACCACTTAGCTCAATACAATCATAAACTACTAGTTATTCCATTTGTTAAATTAATGAATTTTATCATTCAAGTATTATTGTAACAAGTAAGCAGAAATGTGGACTGGCTTTATGGATAAAGTGCGTCAGGAACTTCCATCAAGTTTTTACCTATGCATTTGAGCATTTGGATCTTCTCGCATGCATGTATGGTTGTATAAGAGGAACAGCAAAACAAACCTCAGAATTAAATGATGTAAAATCAAGGTGATGCAAGACAACTAGAAAAAAACTAAAACAACAATAGAATAGAGGGATATGACATAAGAGTTAGCACCAAGTGGGGAAATCACTAGAAGTCAGCACCTAGGGTAGACTTAGAGTCAGCATCAGACCAAAAAAAGACCAAATGACAATTTCTTTCATTCATCAAAATATCAACTATCTCCTCAAAAAGTACAATAAGTTGCTTATAAAGGATTGCTAAACTCTAATTCTAATTGGCTAGGAAACTCTAATTGCCTTATTACAAAAATAACCTTGCTTCTAAATTAAAATACTAATTTTAATACCTTGACCCAAATTAATAATTAAACTATGTGTTTAAATAGTTAATTATTATTTTAATCACTTCCTTTCTATAATTAATATAAGAGTATTTGATAAGCATATTATTTTATAATACCTTTGAATAAGAATTGTAAAGATTATAAATAATTTAATGACTAATTGTATTATAAATATATACTAAGTATGTGCAAATCTATATTAAGTGGTTAAGTTATGATATATATATATATATATATATATATAGTTGTAGGTGTGTTAATTAAGCTTGATGCATGAGATCGTATGGTAGAATTTCCACCACATGCAACCAATGGAAATTCAACACATGCAAGGCCAAAGTTTCATGCATAATGACAAACTCTAAAGACCAAGACTTGGCCATGCAATGAGCAAGTTCCACCTAGCTTCTTCTTTGACTTTCAATGTAACTAGAGCTTCCAAGAAACTCACTTCCTCTCTTTTCCTACGGGTCACACAAATCAGAAAAGTTTCACCTCACTTTTCTCTCTTTTCTCTTAAGGAAAGAGCTAGAAACTCTCCTAAGTCTTCCCTCAAGTCCACGGGTTCACACATCAAAAAGGAAGACAAGACTCCACCTCTTTTCTTCTTCATACACTCTCAAAGAAACTAGAAAATTCAAAGACTCTCTCCAGCTCTACCTCTCACGCCCACTACAACAAAAGTGGGTTATGGTGACAAAACATTTCGTCACTACATGTCCTTATTTCGTCACCAAAGACATATGGTGACGAAACCTCATTCGTCACCTAAGCCTCGTCACAGAATGTCCTAGTGACGAAAAATTTTCGTCACCAATAAAAATATGATAGGTGACGAAATATTTTCATCACCAATAAAAAATAATATGTGACAAAACTTTTTCATCACCTAATATTTTGCGTCACCAAACCTTACTTTTAGTGACGAAATAAATTCGTCACCAATGATTTTTCATTTGTAGTTTTTTTTTATTTTATTTGACCATATAAGGTGATGAAATATTTTGTCACCAATTGTTACTTGCCATTACATTAACCTGTTCATTTCCAACCACTTCCATAAACAAATCATCCATACAATTCCAACCACATTCATAAACAAATCATCCATTCATTTCCAACCAATTCCATAAACAAATCATCCATACAATCTACAAAGGAAATAAAGAACCATTATACTTTTAAAACCATTGAACTGAGTTGTTCACAAAGTAATTACAACTATTTATATATAAATGATGTCTTCTCATACTTTACAAAAAGTGATTTGAGTTCAAGTTGCACTACAAAAACTGTCTCTTTGCCAACAATCTCATATCTGCACAAGTATAAAGAGAAATACATCAATGCCGTATCTACTAGAAGAAGCAAGTTCAATACATCAATACCCACCAAAATATCAAGCACCATTAATTTCATTAAACGAGTTTACAAATATTCAATATAGAGTACTTACTATTGATAATAATAATCTTCTTCTTTTGTCTTAATCCACTTGTCCTTCTCTTTTTGCTTTAGTGCACTAGTACACTACAAATAATTTTAAAAAAAATGAATCATAGATTGTAATAAGATGTGCATGCACATATCAAGTAATAAGGCTACATGCGTGTGTGTGTGTGTGTGTGTGTGTGTGTGTATATATCATAAGTGATTAACCATAAATTAAATTAATTGAAGAATTTAAATTTAGGTTATGTGGACTCTATGTAACTACTCAATTATGAGCATGACTACCACTACCCCTACACGTGGTCAAGACCCCAATCATCACACCTGTTTGAATTGCAAGTAGTCATTATTTCATTTTGTGTTAAAGACTTAAAGTTATTACAATGGAAGCTAGTCCCAAAAGTGTAGGGCTTGTGGGACTCTATGACTCTATAATCTATTTGCCTTTCTTTCTGAGAATGCACCCAGTTGCACTTGCACCTATATCCCGCAAGGAATTTTGTTTGTTTTATTCCTCATAGGCTCATAGCTCATCAATAGCAAAAAAAATGAAGTGATAGTAATCTAATTTTTGAGAATGAACCCAGGTGCAATTGCACCTATATATCTTTTCATTTTTCCCATTAAGTATAAAACCAAAAGTACTCTTATTAGCAAAAGTTTCTAACAACCACTTTCTCTCTTTTGAGCCTTTTCATTCAAACAAACTCAACTGTAAAAAAAACCAATAGAGCAAACCAAAAGAACCTTTTTTATTAGTTTTTATTAGCAAACCAAAAACAAAATATATGACACTAAGCACAAACACAAGGAATTCCCACTTACTTCATTATTGACAAATTGTGAAATTATCATACATTTGAATAGACTCATCATCAAACTATTGATAATAATAATCTTCTTCTTTTTTTAAATGCTTCAAGATAGTCTAGTTTTATGCAAATCAATCCAATCTACCTACCAGCCACTTCATTTTGCAAAACCAATGGCAAAAACACAAATAAGTTAATATGTTCATTTTTGTATAATTGGAACTATGACAAAAACAACTAGTATCACCATGTGTTAATACCTTCTTTTTTTTCCCTTCATTCTACACCAAAGAGAAAATAAAAGAACATATTTTCACTTCAAACTATTTATTCATACAAAAAAAATTTCAGCCTACACACAAATTTTTTTTTTTTCTTGTAGAAAGTGAACCAAATATAGCTTTCTAAAACTGTTCTAAATGATTAGGTTTTGGCCTTTTCGGAATGTAAAATTAGTCTACTCTAATTAATTGCATGCTCTTGTTCATGTGAGAATGAGTAGCACAAATAGAAGAATTCAGTAGCACAATGGTTAACTTCTTTAAACAAATCATGACTTACCAGAGAATTTCTAAACACCACTCTGTTTTTGTGAAGCCAAAGGCTCCAAATGGCTAAAGGAAAAAAAAAAATATATATATATATATTATATATATTTATATATATATTTGCTCCTAAGGGTTCCTTGGCAACCTGTGTTTTAATTTAAGTAACCACATACACAAGTCCATGTTAAAGAAAACTAGGCACCAATCCAATAGCTTGGGTATTAGCCTAAAAGGATCTAACATTAATTGTCACAATCTTTGGTTATAGAGTCTGTTCATTCAGGATTTTTTAACGGGTTCAGAGATCATTATTCCTAGCAAAAAGTTGTTAAGTTGTGCTTATTGGAATTTAGGATTCTTATATAACTAATGATACCCAAATGATATAGATGCATGTTATATATTCTTCGGCATTACTGCAAAATTATCATTAAACAAATGCAGAACCGTAAGTATATATATGCATGATAGTAATTAATTGTAATAAATAAAAAATAATCATGACATTGTGGGATTTGAACCCATTAATATTATCCAACCAAAGAAGCCTAGACTACCTCATCTACCATTGAATTAATTATTAAAATACACACTATCTCATCACATCTCTACTTTTGATGTTGATTGAAAATTGGTATATACAGATACCAATCCCTTATTCTTTGGACACCTCTGTGCTTAGCCAAAAAAAGCACTTGTGCCTTTGTTGTACTTGTATAGTTATGTGATTTTTTACTTGTTTTTCTTTATTGCTTTTTTGCTTCTTCTTTTATTACTTTTCTTTTTCTCTTTCCATGTTCTTTTTACAAACAAACCCACACACACATGCATATATATATATATATATAGAATCACACAGCTGATTGGCATTTTGGGGCATTGGCTCCTCAGAAGACTCTACACAGGAATCTACTCACCAATTTTATCTTTTTACCAACCAAGAGATTAATGTCAACTATCTCATGATTCTCATGTCTCCCTTGAGTAAATTATGAAAAACTATCAAGATTGAACCTTTGATGCAGTATTAGAGTATCTATCATTACACGAAGTACTCTTTTTTTTTTTTTTAGACAGATCTAAGCATTACTAATAATCTAATTCGATTACTTATCAGAAGCATTACTATTAATCTAACTCTTTTTTTATCAATTGATTAATTTTTTCCTCATTAACAAGAATATAAACACCAAACCCAAAAGGATAAGGAAGAAACACCATCTCTTGGTTCCTCATATTACCCATTCCTAATACCCATCCTTTAATAAACTTTGGGGGAAAATCGAAGCGTACCTGAAATGGGTTTCGATTGAAGCCATTGGAAAGCCCTTTTTCCTTGCGTTGGTGAAGTCGACGAATGAACTCTCCTCCTTACTGAAAATGGTACGAAGAGAAAAACAATTCCTACAAATAGAGAGAGGATCGATGAGAGAGAAAGAGAGAAAGGATCTATGAGAGAGAAAGAGAGAGAGAGCTTACCGATTGATGAGGGAGGCTAAGAGGCATGAGGTTTGTGGGTATTCTGTTTTGTTTAGGCATGAGGTTGAGAGTTTTTTTTTTAGAAGGTGGGATGCTGAAATTGAAAGGCTAAAAGGTGGATATTGGGTTTTGTTTAGGCGTGAGGCTGAAAGACTAAGTTTTAAAATATTGAATTTAAAAAAAAAAAAAAAAAATGAAGGCGCCGAAATTGGGCATGAGCATTGCGCAAAAACATTGAGAGCGCGCTATTATTTTTAACAACATGTGACAAAAAATTATTTAGTCACCCAAGGTAGGTCTTTGGTGATGCAAATAAATATTTCGTCACCAATTTGAACATATTTAGTGACAAAATATTGATTTTGTCACCTATTTAAATTATTTGGTGATGACATCTTCTTTTCCTCACCTAATGCTAACATTTAGTGACGAAATTGTTTATTCTCACTAAATTTCGTCACCATAATCCACTTTTGTTGTAGTGGCCTACGGGTTCAATATCAAAGAAAGAAAAAACTATTAACTCTTCCCTCCCTCTCTCACTAAAACCATATATCTCACTCTAAGGAAGAAATCAAAAGTTTAGCCCTAAGATTTCAGCTTCAAAGTTGTGGGTAAGTAAATAAAAATCTCATCTTATCATGGGTATTTTAATGGTGGTATGGTTTGCTTTAGTTTCACTTCTATGTTTCTTTAATATGATTGTTAGAAGTTGGTTTTTGTGGTTTGTAAAATTGGAAAGCTTGTAAGTCTATATATATACATATATGCTGTTTTAAGAAGCTTTGAATTTGTGTTGTTGATTAGTTGAAGGTAGATTAGGGTTTTTACTAATTAAGGATTGTGTATGATTAAGGAAGTGAGAAAAATTTAGGATGAGTACTATTGATGTTACTGCTGGGATTTTTGGTTGTATGTAATTTTGCTCTTAATGGTTACATGACTGTATATAAGTGTTTTATAACATGTTTAATGAGTGCATAAAAATCCCCATGTGAAAATACCATTGTTTGATAATTGTTTGTGAATTTACAAGAAAATGTTGCAAAACTGTCACTGTGACAGATTCTGTGTTTAGGCATGATAAATTATGTATTAAATTGTACATAGTGAATTTGGATGTTAGAGTTATTTTATATGAAATATAAGACACATATGAATGTTATGGAAGTGATCTCACAGCATTTGGATCAATATAAAAATAATGGTTTAATTTCTAAGTTGCATGAAATTTTGTCAGGAGAGATTTGAGTATGCTGTATTGTATAATTTTTAGTAAATTATGATTTTACGATTTGACTATGAAATTTTTATGGTATATAGTGGACATACAGGGGAGTTGCTCTGTAAAATTGCATGAGGTTTGGATGGCATTTGATGGCCCGTTTGTATTTTATAAGTTAAGTATATGCTGCTGGGACAAACAGTGAACAGTAAGGGACACGCCTAACTTTGAGGATTTAATTCTAAAGTTAAGGTGAGTGATTTGAGCTATAATTTATTACGCTCATCATTTGATATGTCTAAATCGTAGATTAATTTTTTTATAACTTGGTTTAAGATTTTGTACTCAAAGGAGGGGTTCTAAATCATTCTATTGCATTTTCATGTTGCTGTCTTGTTCAACGTGTTGTATGTTGCCATGCGAGTATTTATGGTTACATGAAAATGCTTAAAAGAGTTTATGTTTATGCATACATTATTGCCCTAAGCTCAAAGCACCTTTTGAAATGAAGTTGGCTCTTCTAGAGATATGATATTAATATGAGAATGTTGATTTTTCTTTAGTTTGGTACATCATTGGTTGATGTGCGCATTATATGTTTGTGGGAACATCTTTGAGGTGGGATTAGGATTCCCTTGATTCTAAGAGATAGGCTTTGAGATGAATGTGTAAGTTTATGATAATGAATAATAAGCTCCTTCGACTTTAGGGTCTCGGTTCCTCTATTTTTAGGTAAGGGATAAGTTATATGAGCATTTGGTAAGTCATGAGATTATTTTAAAGTATATGATGCATTGAAAGGTTTTGATTAGAGATATGACATATAATCATTATTCTGACAAAGATATGTGTTTGAGCTTTCGAAACCTTATGTATATGATTTATGCATATTGATATTATTACTAATTCCACGAATATGATGTTTAAAGAAAAGAATGGAAATGTTATTATTATGAAATATTATGCAAAATAAGAAATTTCAGTATGATGTAAAGTATGAAATGTTTTCGGGTTATGTTCTCTGGTGATCTGAACTTTGCTAGTAGGGGTTAATTACTAGCTTTCCATGTAAAACGTTATTTGATTGGCCATTATAAGTGAGACTGGCTCTGCTATACCCGCCCCTTGTTGGTTACGGCCAACTTGTGGGGGAAGCCAACCTACCCCCATCGTTGGAAGATATGTATTATGATGTGATCTCGGGAATACTTGGCATTGTGAGAAATGTTGGATGCCTAGCACTGTGGTGCTAGAAGCCTCCCAAATAAGTACAGACTTATCAGCTATGGACTAACTAATAAGTTATTTATGAACAGCTACATTATGTTATTAATCATGAGAGAATTATTTTGTTAAATGCATTGTGAAAAGTTAAAAGCTCTCATAAAAAGAAGAAGTTTTTAATGAAAAGAAAGCTATTCATTAAAGATAAAAGTTTCTGAAGTTCTGTTGTGTTATAAAAAGATAAGACTTCTGATGAAAGTACAAGTGTATGTTAAAAAGTTATCAGATATCTGTTTTTCTTTATGAAACGTTAAGTTTTATGATTATGAACGTTATAATATTTTATGAGAAGAAGTTTATGAAGGAAAGTTTTATTATTCTTTAAGATGCTTCTAGTTTAAGACAAAGTTACCAATTATCTGATTTTAAGTTAAAATGATCATTTTGTAATGAAAATATATATATGGTAACTTTGTAAGAAATGAAAAAAATTCAATCCGAAAGGCTTATTTGACTGTTCATAAGTTGGGTAGAATAGTCAAAGTAGCCAGTTTGAGCAGCCAATTAGATACAGCGTAGTTGCATACGATTAAAGCATTTGATCTCTCGTTGAAAATATTTCTAGCCACGTGGTTTACAATTAAAAGATGTTACTGTCTACTTTTCTACCCTCTCAATTATTAAGGCTGAGTAGATCCAACAACTTGTTTTATGTATGTTATATTTAGTAAGAAACAAAGTTGCTGGTAATCCGTCTAGCTATATTCATGTTGTCTAAGTACCATTTCAGCCTTTTGTGGGTTTAGATCCAAGGGTTCCATTTCATCCTCTTCTATTGGACTAGATTCTAACATTGAGTCAAGAGTTTTGTAATTCTATTGGCACAATTTGATGATTTAACATAGTTTTAAAAACCAAACTGATAAAAGAATCGTAGAAGGACTTGGTTCTCAGTTTCAACCGAGAATCTGGTCGATCTAATCATCAAATCCGTTGATCTACTCAAACAATAATAATTTGTTTTCTTCCCAACTCAACGTGATCAGATCAAGTGATAAGTTGGCAGTAAATTAAAACCAAAATTACGGGAGAACAATTATTTTTATGAAGAATGTATACGTTATTATTATAAATAGTATAAAATGCTATGCATGAAAACTGGTTCTCCTATTTGAATATTTATAAAATGAAATAAATTGATTTATATTCATTCTTATTAAATTCTCATATATCTTACCTTTACTGAGCTGTGTAGCTCACCCTTTCTACTCTTTCAGTTAGCAGGTTTATTTTGGAGCAGAGGGAGCCTTAGTCGAGTTTTGGAAGGAGCTAGTTTTAGTTTAAAAGTATAGATCCAAAATTAGCAATTCGATGTTAGTTTTGTAGTATTGTGTATTTGAGGATCTAAAGAAAGTTGTGTACTTTACAGTATTAAGAGATGTATTATGTGAGATTCATAATTTGAGTAACTGGTGGATTATATTATTCTTCGAGTATAGTGTAGATGCTCTGAATGTTAAGTGAAAAATTATACCATTTAAGTAAAAGAAACAAAGATGATAAGAAAAAGGAAAGCTTTTGTAAAAGTTTTGTAAGAGTTAAGTTGGTTCTTGTTAATATTAGGTTTAGGCTTGATATTAGCATACCGATCATGGTCACAAATTCGAGTATCGGGTTTGGGGCGTGACACTAATAGCCCAATAAACTAATAGGACCTAAAATATAAAAATACAATTGACTTACAAATACAAATAATACTAAATAATAATCTTCTTGCATCTCTCGTATCATTCTCCTCTGGTTGGAGAAAACTCAATCTCGAGTTCTAAAGTGTTGAAGGATTAGGATGCTAATAAGTAACACTTGCTTCAAGTTTGGAATCACCCTAGGAAGCATAGAGAAAAGCAAAACCTTGAATTCCACCATGTCAAACTCTTCTAGAATAATAAAATCAATGTGTGGAATTAACATAATCTTATCTTGAACCATTGGAAGCACTATGTTATCTACTTTCTCCACTTTAGCAAACTGCTTGTCTTCATGCACCATGGAAGGCTGATCAAAAGCAAATTCTTTAGCTTTCAATATCACATCATGTGCACCCTCTAACATAATACTCTCTTTAGACACTATCTCTTCACCTTGATGCTCTTCAGTAGATTCATTTCCTTGCACGCATGTTAAAGCAACACTTGTCGAGGCATGTACGTTTGTGTCAACATTAGGCTTTGGTGTTGCTAGAGGATTCTCCACGATTAAAATATCATCATTAATGTTGTCTTATATTGGGGTAGCAATAAGTTTATTGTGATAAAGTATCCTTAGTTTTCCAATTAAATCGATTTGAGTCTTCTTTTGCTTCATTTAAGCAATCTTGTCTTTAACATCTTTTATGAGCTTTATAGATAATTCCTTTAATTCCTTGGTAGATAATTCCTTGATAGATTGTTCAAAAGTGCACTGAGGACATGAAATGGGATGAGAGTTCATCCTATTTGCTTTGACTTGAAAAGTATCACATTGAGATTGTGATAGATACTTAGCTTGAAAGTATGGTGACAAATACTCATCACAAAACTTTTCTTTCGTATCTTTCCATACACTAATGGCAGGTTCATAATTTAGATAGCAAAAATATTCAAGATTCTTCCAAAACATTTGTGCTCCACCACTTAACTTCAACTTTGCATACCTAACCTTTTTGTTATTTGCAAAATTTGCTTGCTCAAAGAATTGTGCTTTGACTTGAAAAGTACCACACTGAGATTGTGATAGATACTTAGCTCGAAAGTATGATGACAAATACTCATCAAAAAACTTTTCTTTCATATCTTCCCACACGCTAATGGCAGGTTCATAATTTAGATAGCGGGAATATTCAAGATTCTTCCAAAATATTTGTGCTCCACCACTTAACTTCAACTTTGCATACCTAACCATTTTGTTATCTGCAAAATTTGCTTGCTCAAAGAATTGCTTCACCGCATTTATCCAGTTGACAAAATCCTGTGGATTAGTTTTACAACCATCAAAATAATATGCTTCTAATATTACCATGATTCTCTAAAATAGTACTTCAACAAATAGTTGCTATGATTTTCTTTGGACAAATCGTTGGAATGGGCTTCTAAGACTGTTCTCCTAAATAGTTGCTGGGATTGGGCTTGTTGACAAGTTTGGATTTCGTGCTCTTCTTCTTCTTCTTCTTTTTGGACAATGGGTGAGCACTCACTTAAAGCCTTGGATTTAAAAATTGACTTGGGTTGGTTTGTTGGTTTGTGTAATTTAATTGGATTGGGTCAGGGAATGTTAAAATCCAGAAGGCTTCCTAATTGGGTGGGTCAAAAACAAGAGGGGGAACTTGATTAATAAATGGGTCGGATGAGGGTTTTCAAAGATTAAAGGGTACTTGAGTTAAGAAGAAAAAGGACCGAGTTAGGCATTACCTTTGAGATCAGATCCATGGTTGGCGATGGAGGTCACTGGCTACTTTCAGTGGCTGTTGGCGGAACAGTGAAGGTGGCGTGATGTACGATTGGCACTTGGGTTTTGTGGGTTGTGGGTAGGTTTTTGGTTGTGGTGGCTGGCTTTGCTAGCACCTGGTGTGGTGCTTCAACGGTGGCCAAGATTGACAGATGAGGTTTGTTGGTTGTTGGGTCAAAGGGCTTTGGTTGACAGGTAACCTTTTGGTGGCTTGATACGTATGGGTATTGTGAGATGGTTTTTTGATGTTGGTTTAGCAAAGATGTCGTGAAGGGATTTTGAAGGTGGTGTGGTGGTTGGATTTTTGGTGGTGGAAAATATACAGTAAAAACTTTTTTTTTTTTTTTTTGTCTAGTTCTAGATTGACTTGTGATGATGATTCAAATAGATCGGTGTTTGATTTGATACCAAAACTGACGCAGAACAATCAGAACAAAACTGAAATGACAATAAAATAAAGGGATATGACTTAGGAGTCAGCACCTAGGCCTGGCTTGGAGTCAGCACTTAGGCCTGGCTTGGAGTCAACACTAAGCGGGAAAACCACTAGGAGTCAGCACTTAGGGTGGACCTAGAGTCAGCACCAGACCAAAAGAAAGACCAAACAACCATTTTTTTCATTCATCAAAATATCAACTATCTTCTCAAGGAGTACAATAGGCTGCTTATAAAGGATTGCTAAACCATAATTCTAATTGGCTAGGAAACCCTAATTGCCTTATTTCAAAAGTAATCTTGCTTTTAAATTAAAATACTAATAGCCTAATAAACTAATAGGATCTAAAACATAAAAATACACTGATTCGTAAACATAAATAATACTAAATAATAATTTTCTTGCGTTTCCTGCATCACAAGATTAATTACTTCTTCGACACTTTTCCATGAGTAAGGAACACCAGGTATGTAATAGCTTATAGAGTTGTACATGATAGGTAGGTACAGCAGAAAATATGATCCACAAAATGAGCAAATGCAGTAGAAGTAAACAACCACAAATCTAGACATTCATACTGGCACTTTAATTAGTAGTCTAGACAACAAAAACAAAAAAGAACACATTGTCACTTGTGAAGGCGATAAGTAGGAATAGCAAGTAGGTGCTTGGCTCTAGGAGTTGAGAGACCAAACTCTTCGGTCATGTCCAACTCCGTTGGCAACATGTTATTAGGAAGCTCCCAATCAAAGCAATGAACAAGCTGTGCTACCACTAGCCGAACCACAGTTAGACCCAATTGCATTCCTGGACAGCTTCTTCTCCCAGACCCAAATGGGATAAGCTCAAAGTCATGTCCTCTAAGATCTATGTTACTCCCAACAAATCTCTCTGGATTAAACTTATCTGGCTCGATCCAAACACTTGGATCTCTCCCAATTGCCCATACATTTATTAAGAGTCTAGACTTACGAGGTATGTGGTAATCATTGATTGTGCAATCTTCCAATGATTCATGAGGTATCAACAAAGGTGCTACTGGATGTAGCCTCATGGTTTCTTTTACAACCATGTCCAAGTACTCCAAGCAATCCAAGTCAGATTCATCTACCATCCTCTCTAAGCCCACCACATTTTCCAACTCCTTTTGAACTTTCTTCATTATACAAGGATGCCTGATTAGTTCCGTGAGCATCCAATCAATTGTTGTTGCTGAAGTGTCCATTGAGGCGTTAAGCATATCCTATAAGAAAATCATTGTTAGAAAATTACATCAAACAAGTCTTAATCCCAAAATTATTGGGATCGACTAGTAAAGAAACTACACTAGAATAAAATTTTGATTCTAGCAAATGATGCCGCTTTAGCTTCAACTTGATTAATTCTTATAAAAATTAGTGTTTAAATAGATAGTAGGAAAGTATAAATAAAAAATAATTATAAATCATATTGTATACACAAGATTATATTTGGTACATAATTGAATTCTACACACAAACATATAGAATCGTTTTTTTTTTCCTAATACAATTGATTCGACACAAACATAAAGAATCAGCTTTGACTATATTATTAATTTAACGATTTGATATATGATGTGTTTGACTCCTTACTAATATCACGTAAGTTCTTTGAATAATTACCAAGATTATAGCTTTGATATTGGGTCGTTCAATTCGGTACTCAGATTCCTCAGATCCCATGAAGCCCAACATGACATCAACAAAGTCCTTGGTCTTATTTTCATCCTTGGATTGGACATGCTCATCAATGGTCTTCTCCAAAAAGGCATCAAAGATCTTACTCACAGCCTTCATGCGCTGAGTTAGCCCTTGAAGGTCAAGGGGTGCAACATAAGGAATGTAATCACCTAAGTTAGGAGCTGCGGTTAGCTGCAAACCCTCTTGGATTATAGACTTGAATCCCCTCTCATCAAACTCCTTGTCCATGTACTTCTTCCCAAACACCAAACGGCAACTCATATCTGCGCTGAGAGATGAAACCTTGGCACTGAGATCAACAGCAACATTTTCACGTGCTGCCTCTTGAATGAACTTTATCAATAGGTCAAGCTCTTCCTTTCTCATGGATTTGAAAGAATTGATTTTGACGTTGCTAAGTAATTCAACGGTGCACATCTTACGTATGTTGCGCCAATAGGAACCATACGGAGCAAAGGCCAAGCTCTTTTGCTCATAAGAGATGTGCTTTGCAGCCTCATTATGTGGTCTACTAGCAAAAACAAGGTCATGTGTTTTAAGGAATAGCTTGGCAGCTTGAGGGGATGAGACAACAATGGTAGGTACCATCCCTAAGCGCAAATGCATGATAGGACCGTGTTTTTGAGCTAGTTGATGAAGATCTTGGTGAGGGAATTCTCCTAACATATGAAGGTTCCCAAAGATAGGGAACCCTCTTGGACCAGGAGGTAATTTCTTCTTCTTGGTTTTGCTTTTCCATTGTACTAGGATATAAGCAAGCAAAACAAGTGAGAGTATGATCCATGTCCAAGCCATGGTGGGCATTTTTAAGGCTGAGCGCACTGGGTGGTGAAGGCAAGCTCAGTTGCAACATATGGAGTTGTTATTTATAACACGGAAATCGTGCAAACGGACAATAAACTTTAGATAAGTTTAATGCCGATCGACGTATGTGGAAGTTTTTTATTTTATTTTATTTATTTTTAACTAAATATAGTAAGTATTAAGTGTCAAGTAATTGGACAAGGAGTTGATTGGATAAAGTTTATAAGGTGGTTCTCACTCATACCTCGGCAATTTGAGATTTAGTCTATACCATTTCCATCATTGATTTTTTTTTTTGTTTTTTTGTTTTTTTTTTTTTTGGTTTTTGTTTTTGTTTTTTGGTTTTTTCTCTTTCGCTGTCAATGTGTGATTATTACTTATGGTTTCTTCAATGTTGTTTGTATTCCTCACCGATCCTTGCCCCGTGAAAGTTCTGATCACCATTTTCCCTTTGTGGCTAACTTTTTCTTTATTCAATTTTCGTTAATACAATAAAAAAAAAAAAAAAAATTGATAACACTTGTTCGCTGTGAATGTGTAATCATTATTTGTGGGTTTTAGTTAAGAAGCCTTGGTTTTGTTGTTGTTGTGCTTGGCCTTCGACTTCACAAGATTGGCAGCAACTTTGAGTTTCTTCTTGATGTTAGAAGTGACTTTCTTGATCTTGCTTTTGCTGCCAAGTGATTTTCTCTGTGGTGTCACGAAACCAAAGTATTCAAAATCCAAATCAATGGCACTGTGAAGCCGAGGGACCAAAGGGGACCAGATTGAACTCTGAGAGTAGTTGAAGTCGAAAGCAGAAGACTTATCAGGACATTTTTGAAGCAGATTTTTTGACATCAATGGATCCGTGTAGTAAACCACTTTAGTAATTCCCATGAGAGACATATCTGATCTTCTTCTTTGATTTTTTTTTTCTCTTTCTGTGGTTGATGATTGAAAGCTAATAAATTTTTTTTTTTTTTTTTGATTTGATTGAAGGGCAATATTGTATTGTTCAGTCATTTGTGTAGGTTGATATGAGTTTTATTTTGTTGGGTATGTTTTTCATGTTCAAAATTTGTATGAATAGAGAGAGACAGAGAGAGAAATACCACTTTTTGATTTTGTTTCTTTTACATTTTTGCTCTATTTATTTGTTTTAGGAGGAGAGAAACATAAAATTTGAGCAAAAATACCATAGGTAAGTTAAGTGATACTTTTCAAACCACGGGTACGCAAAGTGATTTTCACCCAAACCATAGGTGAGTTATGTGTAATTACCAAAAAAAAAAAAAAAAACGTGGATGTGTAATTACTAAATATTAGGATCTTTTCAGGAGCATTTCCTTTAACAAAAATCTTATTAATTTACTATTCCATAAAAAATGTTACATACCTTATAAAATACTAGCCTTTGAGTATGCGTGTGAAAGACTCTTCTCTTTTTTTGGTAAAAGTTAATAATTTGCACACATTATAAATTGAGATTACTACATTTTCTATCACAAAAACACCTAGGGTGTGATAAGTGTTATGCGTTTGTACCAAATATTAAAACTAGTAACTTTTCTCTATGCATAACACTCATCACACTCCTAGGTATTTTTGTAATTGAAAAATATAGTAATCTTAATTTATAATAGATGTAAATTATTAACCTTTACAAAAAAATAGAAGAGCCTCTGAGCACGCACTCACGCGCGTGCTCATAGGCTAGTTACCTTTAATTAGGTTGTGTTAGATTATTTAAAAGCAGTGGCGGCTCTAGAATTTTCTTTTAGGGGTGTCAATAATGTCTTGAGCTAGGATTTTGTTGTGGGGAGTAAAAATAAAATGATTATTTTTTTTTTATATATACAATTGTCATATTACATGCAATAATCTAACATAGTATTCTAAATAGTATACAATACAACTATATTGTAAAATAGTCTAAAAGAATTATTAATAGTTTAAAAATCGGTAAGAAAACAACGATAGAATGCATATAAATAAATAACTAATCATAATATTTGTCAAATTAATAATAATTTATTATAATCATATGTAATATCAATTAAATAAAAATATATGGTAAAGAAGAATAGTAACACACCTAAGAGTAGGTCAGAGAGTAAACGTTAAACTAAGGAAAATAAATAGTAACTTATATAAGATTTTGCTTTTGAAGTGTATGGATTTTTAACTACACATGTGGACATTCTCTTGGAATTAGAGCATGCACTAAAAGACTTTTTGGACTCAAAAAACTATAGAACACTTATCAAACTACTTGATTAGATAGAAAGAAAATATAGAACGGAGAAAGAGAGAATGAGAAAAGAATCATAGATGTAAATACAGATCAGTTGGTTGTACAAGTGGTGTAATTTTTTGTTGATAAAGAAGAAAAGTGCAGAAAAAAAACAATTTTATTCTACCCTTAACAATAAAGTAAGCCAGAGCCCAAACAGAAGATTTATTTATTTTTTAACAAATGGACAATTTTAAGAGTAGTGCTATTGACAAAACATTTACACAATACAATCTAGATGGCAAGTTATTAAAAGTATGTAAAAAAAATGATGTCAGTTATGAGTTTAGATAAAAAGTTAATTACAACTTGTCATTTAACTTTTATTGTAAAAATATTGTGAAAATAGTACTAAAAAGATTATATTTCAAGTTTATTTCAATTGGGTTTAAATAAAATTTAATGTTAGGTGTTCAAAATTTTATTTTAAAGGTAAAAAAAAAAAAAAGATTTTAAAAATTTTATATATAATTTTTTTTTTGGGCAAAGCCAAGGGGTTCGAACCCCGGGCTGGCTGTAGAGCCGCCCCTGTTTAAAAGAATATAAATGTGAATGTCATGGGGCTGTAGAGCCGCCCCTGTTTAAAAGAATATAAATGTGCATGTCATGCACATCATACTGTCCGTTCTTGCTTTTCTCTGATTTGTTTCTTTCATTTTCTTTCTATTACAGGTGTAACACGATTGCAGGGACAGACAGACAGACAGACCCCTCAGATTTGGAGGATCAGAAAAATTGAAGGCAATATTTATGCATGGGACCAATATTTATTGCAAGAATGTGTCTTATACCGGTCCGTCATTATGGTTGAACCGACATCGATAGCCGCCAAATTTTACCAAGTTAATTTTCTAATAATTTTTTTGTTTGTATTTTTCGTTTCTAAATGGTGTCCCTATCTTGTACACTATTGGAAAAGGATAAAAGGAAAAAAAAAATCGTGAAAGAATGTATTTTTTCACAATTTTTTTTTCATATGAAAGGGTTTATGGCATATCTTATATGAAATGGATTTAAGTTATCCTAATGACATATATGAGATGGATTCAAGTTACATCAATGACATATTTTATATGAGATAGATTCAAATTACACTTGGTATAACTCTAAAAAGTTACACATTTTCTAAACAATTGGATTTAAGTAGATCCAACGGTAAAAAAAATGCACTCATTAATGCTGATATTCTGATAAAGATCTTATTTATTATCCTTATTTATAACATTCCATACCTATCTCTAATCTCAAAAATAGGCATATTTTTCTCTCTACTCTCTCTTTCTCATCTACTATACGTTTTTCTCTCCTCAATTGCTCTTCCACCTCTACAGTCACATAAAATATGATACAAAAAATCTATGTATCACTGTTATTTACTATTTGAAACATAAACTCATTTTTTATACATTATTTTAAACTACAAAAATTTGAATTTAAATAACTGATTGATGACATGACTATTGATCTTTGATTGTTTTTAAATTTTGTAAGCATGGAGAATATGCAAAGATAATGTAATCCAACGGTGGATTAATCAAAATTTACATCTAATTAAAAATATTGGGTGGTGTAATATTGCTTAAAGTTATACCATGTGTAACTTGAACCCAACCCTATATATATATATATATATATATACTATATAATAAAAGTTGAGTTTAGAAACCGTGATTGTTCAAATGGCTTCACCAAATTACAAAATTTTTTTTTAAAATTAAAAAATACACACACACACACACACACATACATATATATATAATTTTTCTTCTCCTATAATTTTTAAGTTGATAAAAATATTAATTTGATTACTATACAAACTCTTCATCTAATCCTACGTAAAAAATGTCCATGAAATCCATATATATATATATACATATATATTTTAAAATTATATTACTACACGTAAAAAATTGCAATTTTTTAGATTATAAAAAATATATATAATTTTTTTGTTCTTATCTTCTTCTTCTCCTATAATTTTTAAGTTAATAAAAATCTTAATTTGATTACCATCTAACTTAATTTCATCTAATCCTTATCTTAAAAGTACACGTAGGTCCATCTAATCCTTATTTTTTAATTACTACAAGTAAAAANATATGATACAAAAAATCTATGTATCACTTAATAGATAAATTTCTTAATTAATCTCATCATTTCCACCTTTTCAAGAAACTCAATCTCATCATCATCCAAAGCTTTGGGGTAAATATAAGTTACAACCAAAGGATTTATAACAGCCAAAAAATCCTGTTTCAATTTACTTACACGCTAGACAAGGATCAAAAGGGCAAAGGACCCATTTTTTTAGCAAATGGACCTTTATCAAAAACCATAGGTAGTAACAAGAATTCCCAGTATCTAAAATGGATTTTCAATAAACAGTTAGAGACATGGGAAGCTATCACACTTTGCTTGTTGTGGAGTATTTAGAGAATGCATAACGCCGGGACATTTGAGTGAATTGAATCTACAACTGTTCTGCGGAAAATTTTTTCTTGAGATTTTTTGAAGTCGGCTAAAACTTTTGGAAAATTCAATTCTTCATCCTTTTTTTTTTTTTTTTGAATCTTAGTAACTTTACATCTTATTTTCAGTTTTCAAGCACTTCTCTTGTATATGTGCTAGGCTTCACCCTTTGTTAATAAAATTCTTTGTTATTCATGAAAAAGTAAAAACCCGAATAGCCCATTTACTCAATTTTTGTACCATCTCTTTTGACTTAGTTTTCCTTCTAATTAATAGTATGTATCACATATGATTAGAAAAATATATATATGATTCACCAAAAGCTTTGTTAAGTACCAAAAGTTTAGTCTTTCATTTAAAAAAAAAAAAATCAGATTCTAAGTGGCTGTGAAAATGGAACCTTATGAAAATGGAGGTGAAAGAGCAATGGAGGAGAGAGAAACGTGTAGTGGATGAGAAAGAGAGAGTAGAGGGAAAAATATACCTATTTTTGGGATTAAAGATAGGTATGGAATGTTATAAATAAGGATAATAAATGAGATTTTTATCAGAATATCAATATTAATTAGTACATTTTTTTGACCGTTGGATCTACTTAAATCCAATGGTTTAGAAAATGTGTAACTCTTTGGAGTTACACCAGGTGTAACTTAAACCCATTTCATTTTTATATATATATATATATATGGGTTGAGTTCAAGTTATATTTAGTGTAATTCTAAGCAATGTTATACCACCAAATAACTTGTTATTAAATTCATATTTTGAAAATCCAATTGTTGAATTACATGTTCTATATGTTCTTAATATGCATACCAATTTTCATGCTAATTGGATGTTATTTACTATTTGAAACATAAACTCATTTTTTATACATTATTTTAAACTACAAAAATTTGAATTTAAATAACTGATTGATGACATGACTATTGATCTTTGATTGTTTTTAAATTTTGTAAGCATGGAGAATATGCAAAGATAATGTAATCCAACGGTGGATTAATCAAAATTTACATCTAATTAAAAATATTGGGTGGTGTAATATTGCTTAAAGTTATACCATGTGTAACTTGAACCCAACCCTATATATATATATATATATAATATACTATATAATAAAAGTTGAGTTTAGAAACCGTGATTGTGTCAAATGGCTTCACCAAATTACAAAATTTTTTTTTAAAATTAAAAAATACACACACACACACACACATACATATATATATAATTTTTCTTCTCCTATAATTTTTAAGTTGATAAAAATATTAATTTGATTACTATACAAACTCTTCATCTAATCCTACGTAAAATAAAAAAAAAAAAAAAACAACGTATAGCTAATAAAGTTTATTTTCAAGAAATTATCTTTAATATAATTTAAGAGTGTAATTTTGAATAAATTTTCTTTATTTTACTGTACAACCATTCTTTTTTATAATTTAAAAAAAATTGTTCTCTTGGGTCTATCCAAAAAAAATCTCTTAGGGAGTGAGAACTGAGTACAGATGTCCTGCCATCAAAAAAGTAAAATCAATTCTAATTAAACTTTTTGTCTCAAACTCAAACTCTTATTAATTAAACTTTCCCACCATATTACTGTTAGGGTTTATGCCCTAAAATCCAATTTATTGGTATGTTATAAATAATTAAACTATTTAATTATATGAGACTATTTATAAATGAATTAATGAGATATTTTCATAGTTCTTGAGATGTATTGTATATGATTTATGTAATTTAGTCATAGAAGATATAAATCACAAATTCTTTAAAAACTTAAAATATAGTTCGTAGTTGGTGATGAAATTAGGCGTTTCATCTGCGAGGACTATAATATATCAACTAAGATGGTTTGTCTTGATTATGGAAGTGGAGACTTCTAGTTGATGTGTCTTAAGTGTGTAAGACATATTGAACTGGACCGCTGTGAGATTAATTATTCAATTAACAATTGTTACAGACTCCCAATTTTGAGAGGATAGTGAACCCGATCATGAAATGTAGGTTGTTTTGATATATCAGGAGTGAGATCTAGTTTAACGGTCAAAATCTCAATATATTGGGTAACCACACGTTGAAGGAACACATATTCTCAAGATGAAATCTATAATCTCTTTCTATAAAGACACGAAAAATCCCCTTGATAAAAGTTTAATGAGAATTGGTTATTCAGGGCTGACCACTTTAGTAAGAGTTACTAAAATTTATATTTTATGAAATTAGATTTCATAAATATGAATAACTAAAAGATTAAACCGGGTACTCAAGGAATAAAATAGTTGTTTACAAAGTGACAATTCATTATGATTTTGTTCACTATGGATATTTCATGGAGGGGTCAAATGATATCATATTAGAGTCTTGGGATATAATTTATTAATAAGGCCTAGAGTGTAATCATATTTCCATAGTGGTACTTGTTATATAATTAATGGTAACTTTAGTCTTGTCAAGAGTTGACAGATAAGTCCGATGCTCATTAGAGCTAGAACCTTATTAGTCCCTTTGGTCTCATCCCAAGCCACACACTTAAGCCCAATTTGGCTAGCCCAAAAGGCTAACCCAATTAGATAATCAATTTTTATTTAATAAGAGTTGTTAAATAAAGTAACTGCCAAAGCAGTTAAATATACGTATGATTAAAAGAAGAGAAAATGTTTTTCTCTACAAGTTTTTTGGAATTCACTTTTCCAAAGGAAAGTCAACGTACACAAGAACTAATTAAAAGACCACTCATCTTGGGCACCATGTGGAATTGGGATGAAGATGGAAGGTATTCTTAGGTCTTGTTTTTGAATTTCACTGTACTAAGGTACGGTTTCTCTTATTTGTTCTAGAATTCAAGGTTACATGTTATCTCTCATGAATGAAGTAGATCATTGTGTTGCTTCCACTGTAGGTTTCGTATGAGATGCAAAGTCCTTAATTTATTTTAATTAAAAGTTTTAATGAAATTAAAGCTCTAATTAAAAGTTATATAGTTTCTAATAAGATTAGAATTCTTTATCAAGTAAGTTAAGGATAGAGTTCTATATAACTAATTTTTGATCCATTAGAGTATATGGAATCCTAAATAGTTTAGGATTTCCATTTTAGTTAGCTAGTGATTCTAATGAGATTAGAGTCTTTAACAAGTGCAAGGTTATAAATTGTGATGAGATCACAATAATCTAAAGAAAAACCCAAATAACAAGTGAAAGTGTTGGATTCAAAACGACCATTTTGTTAAGTCTATTGTAATGTGAATAGATACCTTGTCTTGGCCTAGAGCCTTGCATTCCATATGGAGGGTATTTACTTCAAGGATTACATGATTAAATTTCTTTGTGATTATGCGAATGTTCGTTGCGCTATTGTGACGTGACATGACTTAGTCAAATCACATTGAATTTAAAAAATTAAACACATTTGATGTGTAGGATTAAAATTGTGATAAGATCATAATGATTTCAAGACAATCCACTTGTTTTAAAATTTCTTATGGGAGAGAGATTCAAGGGTTGATTCTCACAGCCTCCATTGTCGGTTTATAATAGTGTGATTAGGCACCCCGCCTTCGTGTATATGACTTGCTCCCTATGGAGAGTGTTTAATTCATGGTACTACAGGTTCAACTTCTTAATGATGGATGAAGTGTGTTTTAACATTGAGAACGACCACGCTACTGTGGAATTACTTGGTGACTCACATAGAGTCTAGGCAATGGTGTACACTAGACTAAGGGTAATGTTAACCTCCCAACGTAATTATTGTTAGAATTATGTGCTCGTAAAAACAATACTATGCATTTTTATTTGATGATAAAATTTTATTTTCACATTTATAACTTTTATAGGTATATTTCATTGTTTAAATGTGACATGTGATGTCACCTCTGTAGAAAAAATCATGTTAATGGTTAAGAAACCAAAGACAGGGAGTAATAATTTTTCATATATTATTAAATTGTTCTAGACTGTGGATATTAATTGAAAATTACCACTGAAACCTACATTTATTGTGTTGCTATATGATAGGATGATTTACTCCATCATTGAAGTAGTGACTTTAAGCAAACAAGTGGGTGTAATGCAACAAGTACATACACTGAATTGGATTTGATCAAGGACACCTTATGGAGTGATCATTGTTAATTAAAAGGTTGTTCTATCACAATTTTTCTATTGTCCTCAAACATGAGGGGTTTGTGTATATTTATTTATTATGCACATAACTTTGACAATATCAACTGGTGATGCCAATTTTAAAGGCTATATAGAGACACGTTGGGTTATGTGTGTAATGAGTAAAATATATAAATGCTCAACAATGAATCTACCAATATCTAAAGAAGATAATATATTCAGTTGATTTTCATATTGAAGTTGTACTCAAAACAAAATCGGCTGGTGACATTTTTGAAAAATGTTTTTCATATATATAATATTGTATATATATTTAAAGAGTTTTTTAAAGATATTTTGGAGTCCAATAGAAATTATAAAATCAAGAAATTAAGGGTCACATAAGCTAGGGACATGACAGTAATATTTATCTAGTCCTAGTGGATTGTGGGAATATAGTACGGTGGAAGGACATAGATATAAAATTGTATGAAATGGGACCTCATTTGTAATTCTCTAATCTTCAGGGGTCAATTGCAATGTGTTGATGGACATTATTGCAATATGTAGAAGTTCAGATATTTTATTGATATGATTGAGAAAATTAAGAAATAATTTTGGAAAGAGTTTCAAGATAAGTCAATAATATTCAAAAAGATATTGATAAAAAAAAAAATCCTATGGCTGAAGATTAGGATCCCTAAGAATCCCACGTCCAATCTCTCTCTAGGGTTTTAGAAGTCTACTATAAAATAAGATTTTATAATATCATATTTAGTGGTTGGCTATCAGAACTACTGTGTGATACTATAGTTTTCTGAAAACTCAAAAGAAATAGAGAGAGAGACGTGAATACCTTAGGAGGCAACACACTTGGGTTGCTAAGAGAGGTACGCAATTTTGTTCTATTTAGAATCCATGGTTGTGTGGTACAACGATCTTTAAATGAAAATATGTTTTTTTTTTAAAATTTTTTTTATTTATATATTGCTTCCGCAAAAGTTTTCAACTATGTCATTATTACTTAAAGGCTAAAGGAAGAGTAGCAAATTATTTTTGTTTGGTAAGAGTTACCATGATAGCATTAATAATGAGAATAGTTCTCGCTTGATCATAGTGATTGGTATGACCTCACTACCGAGGAATATTGTGGGATTGGGTTGTTGTTGCACCTAATATAATATGTTTTTTATGGGTTCCATATTATATGGTTGTGGATGCAAAATTATAATGTCCTTGTAATTATGTTCATAGTCTCAAATTAAAGTTGTCATAAATTTTGTTCTCTAACTACTATTTTAATAGAATCACATTGACTAAGAAACAATTTTGGACATTGTGCTTAAAAGAGCTTGAATGCTTGAATTTATGTTAAAACACAAGAACTTGTTTAGACCCCCAATTAAAAATTACGGCTAGATTACTTTTACTCTAATTTATCTAAGTGTGGAAACAAGATTAAATGAAGCACAATCAACCAATACTACTCTAGTGCATAAACATGAATAACAAACAATAAAAGTAAAGCACAAGAAGAGTAAGAGAAGAGAGATGCAAACACAAGATAATACGCCGATGTGTTATCGAAGAGGAAATTGAAAACTCGGCAAAAAACCTCTCCGCCATCCTCCAAGCGGTAAATCGATCCATTAGACAATAAGTTGGGATACACGAATAGCAAGAGACCCTTCAAGCCTAATCTACCCAATGTACCTAAACCCTCCAAACTCCTACTCCAACAAGGCTTCTCGGAACTATATCTTGTCTAGTTTTTTGGATTCCGCAATAAGCTCAATTGCATCCGCTAAGCCTCACCGGCTTCTTTTGGCGAATTTCCAAAACTTCCTAAGCTTCAAAACACTTACTACACTTTGAAAAAATGTGAGTTGTGTTTAGGTACAAATCTCCTCTCAATGTATGACAATGAGAGAGGGAAGGAAAATAGGCTATAATGATTTCTCACTACGGACGAGTAGCTCTCTCTCTAAAAGGTGGGTGCGTATGTTGTAGAAAACCTATTTAGGATTTTTCTCTCTAAATGGCCTACTTTACATTTGTGGGTAATGAAGGTATATATAGTATGGGTGAAGGGTAAGAAAGTCACACTTAAAAATCCTCCAGACAGAATGTTTACCAGCGAGACACTCGAGAAACTGACAGCCTGGCACGACTCTTTAGCTTCCAGTTATGTGCTTCTCACGTGACTACTTTGCAGGTATGCTTCTAGCGAGACACTCGCGAAATCCACTGATTCTTCATTTTATGCTCAATTCTTCACCAGCTTAATACTAAACCCAATACAATAAAATCCCACAAAATACAAGGAACAAAATTAAAGCAATTACAACTCTTTTTGTCATGGAATAAAGCCAACATAAAACATAGTTGTAAATCACAACTTTACAGAGCTGAAGTACATAATATTTCGATTCAGCATTGTCATAATTTCCTATACATGATGCATTTTTGGAAGATAGCTTAAGATGTGATCATAGTCTTATTGAGATGCTAAAATGTTATATTAGCTTCTTTCTCAATTGTGCTACAGCATGAGATACAAAAGTTAGCACTAAGTTCAGACTTTATATTAAGTCTAAGTGAGATGTTTGGTATGAATCATATTGAGTGCTAAGAAAAGTTTAAAGAGTTCAAATTCTATATCATTTTATGAAAATATTTTCATCTTCAAATGGATTAGAATTCTTGGATGTAGAGATTAATTGTTAATCTCATATGAATATGATCCACAAGTCCTTGTTAGAATTCTTTGATCAATTCAAATTGTTTTGAAAATAAATAATTTTTTTTTTATTATCTAAGTTGATAAGTGAGTTCTACACAACAAAAGACATCCTAAAACCAAGGTTAGGATCAATATGACTTAATTCAAATTCTAAGCCTTAACCGAAAGATAAGGATAAGAAGAAGAATAATAATACCAAACAGTTGGGCAAGTTAGTTGTCTTAGGAGTTGTCAAAAAGGAAATTAGACTCAAAAGCATGACTAAAAGGAAAGTGTCTTCATTGTGGTAAAACTAAGCATTGTCCATAATTGTAATCTAGATGGAAATTTACATGTTTTACTTTTAAAGAGAAAGTTTACATCTTTTAGTATTGTATGTTTTGGTACTTATGTCTAAATCTTATTAATCTAAATGTTATTCTAGATTGGTGAAAGATGGGCTTTCAAAACCATTATTTTTGTTATGTTCCTAGTCTATGAATTCTATTTAAAGGATAATATGACCTAGAGCTCCTTTATTGTAAAGGAATATAGTTCCAATGACTTCTTTAAGTCAATGCATACATGAAGGAGGAATATGACTCTTTTAGATATGTTAAAGTACATGATAAGTATTCCTAAAATTGATTCCAAAAGTTTGTTCCTTAAACATTTGACATATTGTGGATTGGGTGAAAACTTAGTATATGATACTTCCACTTTTTGAGATGTCCAGCACTTGTGCTAGAAAGGAAGTCCGACAAATTGGAGTCAAAAGGTAGAAAAATGTGTGTTTATGTTGGGTATCCAAAAAGAATTGTAGAAGATTATTTTAGTAGTCATAAAGATAACAAGGTGTTTGTAAAGTATAAATACAAAGTTTCTAGATAATGACTATGTTAATAATCTTCAAGATAAATGTAGAATTGTTCTAGAAGAAAAATGTTAGAATTTGTTGTAGGAAAACTATAAAATACATTTAGAAATGAGTTGGTTATATTAAATACACCACAAGACATTATTCTATAGATAGCTAGTACACTAGTACAATATCATAGTGGGAGGATTATCAGATTACTTGATAAATTCATATTTTTGGGATAAACTTGTGAAGTCATCCTATAATGATATGAATTTGATCATTGGTCCTATGTAGAGGCAATAGATGATATGAATATAGATTACTGGATCAAAGTTATGTAAATAGAATTAGATTTTATTTAAAGTCTAGAACTTATAGAGGCGTCTAATGGCATTAAGCCTATTGTTTTCAAATAGGTCTACAAGAAATTGAGATTGATAGATTGGAAGGTGTAAATCTTCAAAGTCAAGACTAGTGGTGAAAAGATTTATTCAAAAAGAAATGGATTGATTATGAAAAGATTTTTTCACTAATAGTCATGCTTGACTCTATTTATATTCTCTTATCCATTATATTTCATTTAGATGAAATATGGTAATGGATATCAAGAAAGCTTCTCTTAGTAGCAATCTCAATGAAGACATCTATATGATGTAGCTAAACTAGTTCATAGCAAAGAACTAGTTATATATTTAGTATGCAAGTTGCTTAAAATCCATTTATGGACTAAAGTAAGCATCTAGATCATACAATATCATCTTTAATCAAACAATCAAATTGTTTGATTTGATCAAGTAGTGATAAGCCTTATGTGTGTAAAAACTATATAGAGTAATAAATCTCTTAATGTATGTTGATGACATTCTAATCATTTAGAATGATACATAGATATTGTCATCAATTGGATTTTTGTTGTCAAGATTAGTTTGATATAAAGTACTTGGGTGAGATTGGTCACATCTTAAGAGTTAAACTTTGGTAAGACTCAAAAATTTGGGTGTTGGGTCTATCTCAAAGTGCTTAAATAGATTAGCCAAGTATAGAATTTGATAATTCAAAAAAGGATTCCTTCCTTTTAAGTTTGAAGTTCTTTTGTAAAGGACTATAGTTCTAAGACTTATAAAAGAAAAAGCATACGAAGACGGTTCCTTATACTATATTAATAGGAAGTCTTAGTTATGCTATGCTATATACTAGGCCAAATGTCTATTTTGCAGTGGACATGGTAAGAAAATATCAATTAAATCCAGAATCACTTAATTTAGTAGGAGTAAAGCATATACTTAAATATCTTAAAAGAATAAGGGATTATATGCTTATCCACCAAAGTGAGGATTTGTTGGTTACTGGTTGTACAAATACTGACTTGTAGTTTGAAAGTGATTCATGAAGTTTGACTTCAAGATATGTGTTCACCCTAGGTGGTGAAGATACCATTAAGCATAAGTATCATCTCAATAGAGAGATACTAGAGTGTGGGATGTAGTAGTAGAAAAGATAATTTATGCAATAAATCTGGCTGAAACTTTTTTCTAAACCTTGCCTTAGAGTGACAATGAATTACTTTAAAGGGAAATAAGTGTTAGATATATGCCAAATTGTCTTTGAGGGCGAGTGGGAGATTGTTAGGGTTTATGCCCTAAAATCCAATTTATTGGCATGTTATAAATAATTAAACTATTTAATTATATAAGATTATTTATAAATGAACTAATGAGACATTATCATAGTCCTTGAGATGCATTGTATGTGATTTATGTAATTTAGTCACAGAAGATATAAATCATAAGTTCCTTGTAAACTCAAAATATAGTTTGTAGTCGGTGGTAAAATTGGGCGTTTCATCTGTGAAGACTATAACACATCAAATAAGATGGTTTGTATTGATCATGGAAGTGGAGGCTTTTAGTTGATGTGTTGATGTGTCTTAAGTGTGTAAGACATATTGAATTAGACCGTTGTGAGATTAATTATTCAATTAGCAACTGTCACATGAATAATTAATCTCACGACTTTTAATTTCATAGACTCCCAATCTTGAGAGGATAGTGAACTTGATCATGAAATGTAGGTTATTTTGATATATCAGAAGTGAGATTTAGTTTAACGGTCAAAACCTCAATATGTTGGATAATCACACGTAGTGTTGAGAGAATACATATTCTTAAGATAGAATCCATAATCTCTTTCTATAGAGACACAAAATATCCCCTTGAAATAAGTTTAATGGGAATTAGTTATTCAGGGCCGGCCACTTTAGTAAGAGTTACTAAAGTTTATATTTTATGAAATTAGATTTCATAAATATGAATAACTAAAAGATTAAACCGGGTGCTCAAGGAATAAAATAGTTGTTTATAAAGTGACAGTTCATTATGACTTTGTTTACTATGGATATTTCATGGAGGGGTCAAATGATATCATATTAGTGTCTTAGGATATAATTTATTAATAAGACTTAGAGTGCAATTATATTCCCATAGTGGTACTTGTTATATAATTAATGGTAAATTTGGGCTTGTTAAGAGTTGACAGATAAGTCCGAGGCTCATTAGAGCTAGAGCCTTATTAGTCCCTTTGGTCCCATCCTAAGCCACACATTTAAACCCAATTCGGCTAGCCTAAAAGGCTAACCCAATTAGATAATCAATTTTTATTTAATAAGAGTTATTAAATAAAGTAACTGCTAAGGTAATTAAATGTACGAATGATTAAAAGAAGAGAAAAAAAGTTTTTCTCTACAAGTTTTTTGGAATTCACTTTTCCAAAGGAAAATCAACGTACACAAGAATTGATTGAGAGACCACTCATCTTGAGCACCATGTGGAATTGGGATGAAGATGGAAGGTATTCTCAAGTCTTGTTTTTGAATTTCACTGCACCAAAGTATGCTTTCTCTTCTTTGTTTTAGAACTCAAGGTTATATGTTATCTCTCATGAATAAAGTAGATCCATTCTTGTGTACGTTGATTTTCCTTTGGAAAAGTGAATTCCAAAAAACTTGTAGAGAAAAACTGATTGAGAGACCACTTATCTTGAGCACCATGTGGAATTGGGAAGAAGATGGAAGGTATTCTCAAGTCTTGTTTTTGAATTTCACTGCACCAATGTATGCTTTCTCTTTTTTGTTTTATAATTCAAGGTTACATGTTATCTCTTATGAATAAAGTAGATCCTTGTGTTGCTTTCGCTGTGAGTTTTGTATGAGATGCAAAATCAGTTTTTTCAACAGATACAATTATTCATAAAGTGAAGGAAAAAAAGTGTTAATATCAACATTAAGCTTTTGTGTCTATCCAAAGATAAATAGAGGAAAGTTGACAAGATAAAATTAAATTTTTGTATTTATCCAAAGATTAATAGAGGAAAAGTTGATAAGAACAATTTTTGTGTCTATCTAAAAAAATTGTTGCAATTTTTTCTTACCTTCAAGTATATCTAAAACTTGTGATTAGATCATAGGGAATACAATCGGGAAAAAAAAAATTTAAATTATAAATATTTTTGTTTCACATCCCTCAAACTTCTCATTCGGACTATGCTCTCCCTGTGAACCTGTGATGAAGGTTATATTTTTTGTATTCTTAGGTTTTTTTGTGTATATTTTTAGTTGGATGGTTTTGTTCTATAATGGGTTTATTGATTTTTAAGTTTCTAGGTGTATTAGCGTCCTAATCTGATAGGAAATGAGTTAGCAATGGAAGCTATAATGGAAGCACTAGAGTGTACTGTACCAGGCTAGATTTTGTGGATACTTTAAGGATGCCTATACAACGAAAGCTCCAAGTTCTATTTTCCTCTCCAAGGTTATTTAACTCTATCCTTTTTTCTTTTTTTCTTTCTTTTTTTCCTTTTTTGTTTCATTATGTTCATAAATACATCATATTTTTTATACTACAAGTAACTATATTGGAACTCTTTGAAGCTATAGAGTTTGAAGGAAACTTTGAAAAGCTTAGTTACTAAATTTATTGGGATATGATCGCAACAAAGGATTCTCAAGAGGAATAAATATGTAGTTGGCTTAGGAAGTTTGGGTCAATTGAAATATACACCGGAATAAAATAGGAAAATAATTGCTAAAATGAGATTTATTGAAGGTTTAGGGTTAAAAAAAGGATATCAATCAAAATATGGCATGATCAATTGAAGTTTTAAACACCTTGAAGTTATAATCTATATTCCAAATGCATCATTTACTCATAATATAGATTGTTGTTCACAAAACCAGCCTAGGAGGGATATGCAGGATCTCGCAAAATGTATTACTTTTTAATTTTCATCACATCTCAACGCTAATGAAGCTATTTTCAATTATTGATGCAAACTTATTTTCAGGGTCTTAACTATTAGTTTTTCTCAAAAAAAAAAAAAAAAAAAAAATCTTGAAGTTTATATTTACACATTTTGTTTTGATAGGTTAAAATTTGGTGCCTCCTCCCTTGCTTTCAAATACAAAAATTCAATTCTCATGTAAATTCTTAATGTTTAGTAATTTGGATTGTTTATAATTCTTAACTATTAAATTGAGATTACCACTTAAATATATTTTATTATTTAATTTTAATTAAATTTAAAAATATTTTTTTATTTTATTTAGTTTACACATGATTCTTAATTAAGCCGTGCAACGCATGAGCATAATACTAGTGTGTATATATATATATATATATTTCAGTCTATGACATCTATTCTTTATCATAATGATCATGTTTTCGGATAAAGTGATTGTTATAAACTTATAATAATCATTACAAAGATTACGGCTTTGATATTGGGCTGTTCAATACTCTCAGATTTTTCGAATCCATGAAGCCCAACATGACATCAACAAAGTCCTTGGTCTTAGTTTCATCCTTGGATTGGACAAGCTTATTAATGGTCTTCTCCAAAAAAGGCATCAAAGATCTCACTGTGTTCGTGCGCTGTGTTAGCCCAGTGTTTGCTACCCGTTATCTCTCAGAGTTTCATCAAAGGCCTACTGTTCCATCGGGAAAGAAGTGCAAAGCCACCGTGAAATGGAGACATTCGGGTGCTGATGAATTGAAAACAAACTTTGATGGTGGCGGTGTTTGTGGAGACCAATGAAGCTGGAATTGAGGTGGTGTTATGTAACGACAAGGGTGAGGTGCTAGCCGCTTTATCAGTAAAAATAGCTCTTCTAGCCACGCTGGACCTATTGGAGACTTTGGTTGCCAGAAGAGCTTGCAATTTGTTGTTGAGCTGGGACTGCATCAATCAATCTTTAAAGGGGATTCCGAAGTGGTGATTAAGGCTCCTTCCAGGGGCGTTTCAACTCTTTCTGGTCATATTGTAAAAGACATTATGTTAACGAGTTCTTTAAGAACTCATTCTTTCTCTCATGTTAGGCGGCAGGGCAATTCTTTATCTCATGCTTTAGTTACGAGAGCAAAAAGCTNTTCCCCCCCCCCCCCCCCCCCCCAAAAAAAAAAAAAAAAAAAAAACTCCATCTATTTTTAAATGAGACCGAAATTAAGAGGTAAGAAATATATAAATCGTTCCATTTACTCCTAAACACATCCGAATGATCTACCATTCTTTCTTGATTGCTTTCTCCTATTTCACCCAACCTAAATGGTCTGGAAAATAGATGGAGATGAGTAGTAAATAGCTTTAATAGAACTCTTTTACTTCTTTTGATTGATGATTAATTTCCATACTCTTTCCAGAAAAGGGCTAATCCATGTAGCCAAAATCATGGTTTTCAAACCTAGACTATTCAAAGAACTAAAAAAATGAAAGGTTCAAAGTTTTTTAAAGTCAAACCATGACGATGTCATAATTAATTTAGTAATTAATTAAAATTTAAATAAAAGTATATTAAATTTTTAAATATTACCAAAACTGACTAAAAATATCTAAAAATAGAATTTCTAATAAAATTTCATGATATTATAAGGTTAATAGAAAGGACGTTTATATGTTTAATAAATAAGGTTAATAGAAAGGACATTTATAATACAATATAAATAAGCATGAAAAAATATTGTGTAATAATCCTTCAAGTCAAAATCATTTTGATTAAATAAAACAATTACTTTTAATAATAAATTTATGACTAGTAATATTTAGTTTTAATATATATATATATATATATATATATACATAGTAGCCTCTGAGCACGTGCTCATGCGATTGCTTAGAGGCTCTTTTATTTTTTGGGTAAAATTTAATAATTTGCATCCATTATAATTTTAAATTATTACATTTTCTAATCACAAAAAAAACCTAGGGATGTGATGAGTATTATGCATTTGTGGGTGAAATATTTTTTTCATCACACCCCTAAATTTTTTTGTGATTAGAAAATGTAATAATTCCAAATTATAATGAATGCAAATTATTAAATTTTATCCAAAAAATAAAAGAGCTTTTGAGTGCGCGCGTAAGCGCGTGCTCAGAGGTTAGTCTCTTTTAATTTAGAGAGTAGTTCTAACTTTTAAAAAATTCTTTAACAAAATTAATGAAATCAAAACTTAGGATATAGTTCCAACTTTTTAAAAAATTCTTTAACAAAATTGATGAAATCAAAACTTAAGAAATAATATGCATATGCTAATAATATTATTAGCATATGTATATTATTTTTGGGATCTTCAAACCATTGAAAATAACTATTGCAGAACATTTGTAAAAGATTGTGAGGGAAATTTAAAAACAATAAATGTGTATTTTTTTTTTCAAAGTAGAATATCATAAATTTTGTCATAATATTTTAAACTTTCAATACATATGTATACACCATCTCCTACTATAGGAGGCGAGTTTTGAAGCCAAACTTTCTGTAACAGAAGACCTAAAACTTAAAAGTTGTAAAATTTCCTAAGTTACATTGACAAACAAAGTTCACACTATCAATGCGCCATGATCCAAATCTTGTTTCCCATTTATATGCTGCTACTACATTTCTCAATTCTCATTTTCAGATATTGCTGAGTATCTTTCCACTTTGTTTTTCATTCTTGTTGATAGTGAAAGCTAAGAGAGCCATCTTTCAACAAACTCATCCGCTAACTATAAAACTAAAATCATCACGCATGTGCTTATAGGCGGTTTTTTTTGTTTGTTTGTTGTAAATGTTAATAATTTAAATAAATTATAATTTGATATTACTACTTTTTTCAATCACAAAAAAGTCTAGGGGTGTGATGAGCATTTTACGTTTTTGGGTGAAATAATTTTCTAATTACACCCCTAGAGATTTTCTATAGAGAGTCTATAGGAAATAACTTAGCAAAAAAAAAAGGGTCTGATTGAAGTAAAGGCAAAATCTGTAACTTATATAGTGATGAAAATCTCAGAAGCTGAAATTTGTCTTTTAAAATCATAACTCATAAGGATCCCTGTGGACTGTAAGAGTGCTTTTGAGCTTCACAAACTTTACTAAGTTGTCCTATGGACCTTGAAGGAGTTTGGTTACTTTGGTACTATTATACATGCATCGATCACCCCCCCCCCCTCCCCAAAAAAAAAAAAAAAAAATTCCATTTAAAATGTTAAAGATGGGAGTCAAAAATTTTTTAGAATAAAATAAAACCTACCAAAATGGAACACAGTACAAGTCATAGCTTAGCGGCGCGTTATGGCGGTCTCCCATTGCACTTGCACCCACGCGAAGATCACTACCCACTACGTTTGAAAGGTTCACGTTATGGCGGTAATCAGATGTGTTGTTGATACTTTATAGTTGATACTGCTACACCAACACAGTTGGATAGAGAGTAGAGAGGCATCGTGTGTAATTTTTTTTTCCTTTAGTTTACCAAATTTAACTAAATATCAAAAAAGAAAAACAAATTTAACTAGAGCAATGCAAGCATTGCGGATTTTTTCAATTTTCTTTTCACAATTTATTAAAATAGTAATTTTTTTAAGAACAACATTACTTTCACATAAATTAATTAATCATATTATTTTTATAATTTATTTATCATTATAAATCACACTAACAAGTATGAAATTTTATCTCATAAAAGTTACTCTTTATGATGTATAGTTTTCTTATAAAAAGTTCGTTAAAAAAAAAACTTTTCTTATATAAAAAAAAAAAAAAAAAACCTTTACAAGGTATAGTAATATCAAGCTAATTAGCTATCGTTTAAACTTTAAAGAAAAAAAAATCAAGGTAAGCATCAAGTTATATAATTGAACATAACAAAATATTTTAAAATTTTAATAGTTAGATTGTTTTTTTTTTTTTTTTTTTTTTTATATTTTTAAAATACATGTAAAATTTTGTATCAATTGAATTTTATTTATTATTTCATCTATAAACTTATTTTTGATGGATACTTTTATACTACACAAATTTAGAATATAAATATTTGATTAATGACACAATTATTGATCTTTATTTTTTGAAATTTTTACCAACTTAAAAAATATAAGAAGAAAATGTAATTCAACGGTAGATTTTTCAAAATTTACATCTAATAAAAAAAAATCTAAATAAAGTTATTGATAATGTACGAAAATCAGTTGGCTGGAATATTTCAGATTATAGTGATGGCTTTTTGGTCCTGAAAAGAAAATAAAGAACTATCAACGGTGATCGGTATAATTTGGTCAAAGACCCTCCGATGGTTAAGTTAGTTTTTTCTCTAGAATACAAGGAAGAGAAAATAATGAATGGTTGTACTTACCTCGAGTAAATGAGACTTGCTCCTTTTATAGAGAGTTAGAAGTGAGTCTACTTGTTAGGATCCACTGCCATCATGGGTGATGTGTGTGGTTAATGGAGAAAATGGGAAACGTGGAGCAGATTACGGGAAATCCTCTCTGCATTTTAGGAGTAGTGCATCATGGTTTAGTTATATGATGCATTTTGAGAAGTTTTCTTGTAGAATTCACTAAGTATCCTTTGGTCGTCCATGCACTTGGGTCATGGACGACCTTCTTGAAATTGAATTTATTACCTATGAACGGTTTCAGTTTATTTCCACTTGATGCTCATCCTAAGTTCCTTTTTCTCTACAAAGCTTTTTGGACGTGATCTAGTTATGGACGACCGCTATGAATGAGTTGACCTTAGATTGATTCCCATCAGTTATAATCTTAAATTACAACTAAATTTATTATCAAACTTTATCCATCTATTACTCTCATATGATATATAATCTTATAATTTACCTCCAAAGTTTATTTTGGCTATTTTTATATATGGTATTTTTTTAATCAAAGAGGGTCCAGGCAAGCGTCCGGGACTCCTGGCACATAGAATCGCTCAACGGGTTATAAAACCAAAGCCGCGGCTAAAGTCTGCATGTAGGGCCCACTCTATTTATCAGCAACCTAACGGAAACAACCGTATGAACCAAACCTCAATTAAGCAACCCCAAAAAACACTCTTTCTTCTCTTCTCTTCCCTGACGATTAACAATGAAAACCATATTATCTCTCCAATTCCTATCTCTGAATTAAAGAAACAAAAAAAAACTGAAAAAGTTTTAAAATTTAGAGAGTGAATTTTTTTTTTTTTGGCGAGCAATGGCGGCGGCGATATTGAACGGAGAGAGAGTGGTGGTGGTTCTGTTCATCGGTCTCGTTCTCTTCTCTCTCCCTCTCTCTCTCCTCCTCCACGGCGTGGCTCTCTCTCTCCTCGCCCTCTCCGCCCTCTTCATCGAGATCCGCGCCGAGGATGATGCCTCCTCTTCCTCTTCCCTTTCTCTCTTCAAAACCAGGTATACACTACTTACACCTTTCACAATTTTCGAATTTTGTTGCTCTCCTGTTTGGTTCCTGAGAAATGTGTTTCAAATTTTCAATTGTATAAAAAAATTGAATTTTGTGTTGGTCTTTTTCTTTTACAAGTAAATGACCTTGGCTTGGATATAGTTTTGTTAGGGTTTTTGTGAAATTGAATTATTGAGTGTTTTGGATTTCATGTAGGCCTGGTGCTTCATCTGGAATATTTCTTGGGGCAGTAACACTTCCTGTGGTTATGCTTTCAAAGTTGATACAGCTTTCGCGGGCATTGTCGTTGCGTCAAGTTCCACTTGAAGGTACTACCACCACACATTGATCCCACTTTAAGTTAATCACAGCATGAACTTATGTATTTCATAAAAATGAGTGCAGCTGAAATGTGAATGTTAAGATCGATAACTGGAATTACCTGGAAAGATAGGATTTTGAAATGAGACGATTTTATTAAAAGTACAGGTACCCTCTCTTTTGATTTAAATATGATCAAATGGGTTAAGTGGTGTTGCGTTTTAAATGTTGCAATTGCGTACGAATACTTATGTTAGTTGGGCTTGGACAGAGATGTTTGGTATGCCACATGGCATAATGGGAGGGAATTGTGGAATTGGCTTCTATGAGGGAGAGTCGCTTGAGATGGTTTGGTTGTGGTGGAATAGCGAGTTGATTTAAGTAAAGGGAACAAAAAAAAAGGTAGAGTAAGACCTAAAATAACATGGTAAAAGTAGTAAAATTTTTTATTTTCATTTAATGAGGTGACAGAGAGAATGATTTTGGGTAGGATAGAATGGCGAAAAAAAAGATAAATTTGACTGACCTGATTAGTTTGTTAAGGATCTGTGATCTGTAGTTGTCTCCAAAATTTTGGGACCAAGGTTTGGTTGTTGTTATTGTTGGAGAAATGTCGGATAGTAAAAGGAATGCATCATCTGCATTTGGCAGTTGCTATGTAATAACTAAATTCGATAGAATAGCACCTATGATGTTTCTACTTTGTAATCCCATTTTCTAAGATTTAACTCTGTGATAAGGAGTTATGACTTGTTGATATAAAAGCCAGTAATCATTTGCAGCTTGGGTTTTTGACTCCTTATAATAGCACCTATGATGTTATAGAAACCATTGTCTTTATTTTGGATGAGAATTGTATGCGTAAGGTTGTAACTTGTTAGGTTTTCTGCATTTAACAGGCCATCCTCTGTCATCTAAATTGTTTTTCTTTTATTTTGTAATACAAATTCATGGCTTTTTGATTTTCGCTTCCCAATTTTCTTCCTTCTTTTTTTGAATGTGTTTTATTACAATACCACCCAGTATATGACAATGTGTTCAATTTTCTCTGTATAGAGCTTGAATATTTGACAATGCAATACTGGGCCACATCTGCCAGCAGCTTGAGTGTACTTGTGTTCGTCTGCATGGTTATATGGTGTTCACCTGACCGTACACGCCCGCCTTATTCGCGTAGTGTTATGGATGCAAAGTTGAGTTTAAGTGGAATTGTCTTATTTGCAGTGGTGTGCTGTGTGTCTATTGCTGCAACATCCCATAATGGTGAGTTTGTAATTCTGCATCCTTTTTGACTGTTTCTCTCTCTAATAATTTTCTGTGATGTCTTGTAGTGTTTAAGATAGGAAGATAAATATGAGAAAATGAATTACATTTAAAATATATATATATATATATTTTAATTTAGTTCAGGGGGGAAAAAAGAAAAGAAAAAGAGAACTCTGTCAGATAAACAATTGACACCTTTTCTGTTATGATTTATATATATATATATATATAAATTTTTTACAGGCTTTCACGCAGTATTGAAGTTATTGTGGGTGCTTTTGCATGGATTGGCAGCAGTGAAATTAATTCAGCATGTTCTTAGTACTTTTCCCTCTTGTGCTTCTATTGGTATGTGTCTTATTACCTTTTTGTGGGGGCCTTGTTTTCCCCTCTTATTGCATGTAATGATTTTGCTTATTTTAAATTTGGAGCATTAAGAAGTGTTGACCAGCTCCCTGCTTTTTAGTAGTATATAGCTAATTGATACAAGTGTAGCTTGCATATTGTTAATTTTTATTTAACAATATGCTAGCTACACTTGTATTGATTAGCAGATCAGTTTGTAAAATTTATTTAGTGGATCAATTTCTAATAAATTTAAATTACAATTCATAGAAACTACGTAAATTTTTAGTGCCTAAATTCAATTAGTTGAATCCCTGTGGCTTTGGCATAGATCAAATCTCACTTATTTTGGAAAAATATTCTTATTATCTTATCAGTTTTAACCGGCTATCTCTTGTACTCATTATTTATCACTGCTCATCTGCTTTTTAGGGGAAGCGCTTTTGGTGACTGCAGGCATTGTTCTTTATTTTGGTGACATGTTGGCATGGACGATTGCAAAGGTTAGTGGAATTATACCTTCAGTAATTATTCTCCCAGGAAAAATTGGATGTACACACGTTTTATTGGTATTTTTTAGCAGGTTACTGGATACTTGAATTCATTTGAGATGGTTTCTGCACAATATGGAGTCAAGAGAGGTGAAATAAGCATAATTATTCAGGTATGATTCTTTTAAAGTGACAAAAATGATTATAATTGATGTAATTGGATAGCTAAGGTTCTTCTCTTCATGCAGGGGCTGCTACTAGGCCTTCTTCTTTTTCCAATGGTCTTTAAATTTGTTCTTCGAATATGGGAATTCTCTTCAAGTAGTGCTAATTCTGAATCAAGAACATACGAGATAGGGAAATCTCTTATATTCTTTGCATCCCTTGGATTTATCTTGATTGTGGTAGTTCCATCATGGATGCAGTTTGCTCAGGATTTTAGCGTACATCCATTGTTATGGTATTACTTTTATCAACACAGAACTGAATATGATGCTTGTTTTTCTTCTATGCGTTGTGTTATCGACATATCATCAAATTGATTTGGTGGTAATGGGGTAATTGAATTATTAAGACATTTACAGCACTAGGCCTTAGGGATTCAAGTCAGTTTGTGCTGCAGTGTTTTAATTAATTGAATAGATTGGTCTTCTTGAATGTCAATTTCTTGTCATGGACTGTTACTTGCACAACGATATTGAAGAAACACTCATATCATGATAAGGTTTTGTTTTTATGATTGTTGTGTGGAGAGCTAATGACATATAACTTAATTGACACTTTCTTGTAGTGGGATGAGGGTGAGGTTGTGGGTTTAAGAGGTGCATGTGTAACTTGCCAATACAAAAGATTGAATCTCTTAGCTAATAAGATATTAAAGAACTATTCTTTTCCCTCAGTTTTTTGGAAACTTGTTTTCCTTTTCCATAAGTTTTTCAACTTGAATGTTCACTTATTAAATTTGCAAATTGTTTTCATACTTAATAACTTCACCGTTACAGATGAGATTGACTTGTTATCCCGATAAAATAATTTCTTTCTATGTTGATAAAAAACACAAAAGTTATTTAGTTCTATCCATATAAATGTTGAGCGCTATATTTGCATCTACAGGATAATCAACTTGAACTTAGAATCTTGGTATGTTCCAGTTTCAACTATTCAGCATCACGAGAAGCATCATCTCATATTTCTTTATCATCAACCGGAACTATGTGGTCACTCACCCTATCATGATTTTCTGGTACAACTTGGTTGATTGAAGCTCTAGGTGATGCAGGACAAAACCAAAATGATGCTACAATAAATTGAAAAAACAGAAAATTAAAGGATAGATAACCTAGTATTCAACACCAGGCAAGAGAGAATCTCTAGGAGTTAGCACTTAGGGTTGGCTAAAGTCAGCACCAGACCATTGGAGAGGGAGAATGAAGCATCTTTGGCCACTAACTTTGATAGGGTAGTTCTCCTTCCGTTAATAGAACTAGACAAGGGAGAATTGCAAGCAGCTTTCTGAAGCACATGTTCTGTGTGGAACATTCTCCATGGCATCTAGCTTTCTTTTTATGTTGTAAAATTCTCATTGGATGGCATTTTGTCCCCCTTTTGTCTTTGATCCCTTGTTGGAAACTCATTATGGGGATGAGAATCATAATTTACATTGAAATTTTACTAGTAATCCATGCTATTGACTATATATGTCACAATGATTACTTGAATGCTTTTCCTCATACCAAGTGTCCTGAGTCATTTGGATGATTTGCTTGGTGAAATGACCGCAAGTCTATACTTTGTCTAGTCTTTAATTTTTGGGTAAAATGCAAAATTGACCCTCTAAGTTTTTTCAGATATCATTTCAGTCCTCTAACTTTCAAGTTTATTCAATTAAGGCTTTTCTATCGACTTTTGTTATATGTTATGGTTAATTTTTCAATTTTATAGATTTTTCTTCAAATTTTTTAGATTAAAAAAATTCAATTAATGATTGAAAAATATTTTCTAGATTTTTTTTCAAAAAAATTTAACAAAAGTTAGCAGAAAGGCCTTAATTGAATAAATCTGAAACTTAGAGGACTGAAATTAACTAAAGTAAAGTTAGAGAACTAAAATGAAATTTGAAGAAAGTTAGAGGGTCAGTTTTGCATTTTAGCCTTAATTTTTTATCCTATGCTATGTCTGCAAATCAATTTACATCACCATTATCTTGCCATTCCTCAAATTATCTTCTTATGTTTGCACCATATCTTTTTTGACAGGGTAATCTCGTTTGTTTTTTCGGAGCCACTGAAAAGACTATCTTTATGTATGTACTGGGTGTGTGTGATATATGTGTCTGTTTTGCGGTTCTACAACATTTCCAAGAATAGTAAGATTGAAAGGATTCTTCTCCGAAAATACTACCATCTGATGGCTGTTTCAATGTTTCTGCCTGCTCTTATCTTCCAGGTGATTGGGACTATGAAGGATGTACCTTTTGTGCTAGTCCATTCTAGTAATGGTTTGTTTATAATCCTACTGACTGGCATTTGCTTTTCAGCCAAAGTTTCTTGATCTAGCATTTGGTGCAGCTCTGGCAGTTTTCTTGGTGGTAGAAATTATTCGAGTAAGTTCACCATCCAGCCACAGTAATTGATGTTGAAAATTTTGTTATTTATCTTATTCCATAAACAAAAATGATTTTACTAATTGTTTCATTTGGGTCACTTAGTCTTTTCTGGCCTGTATCTCTACAAAGTGATGTAAACTTGCTATGACCATTTTATTGACAATTTATAAGATGGGTACTAGTGTTTCTTGCAAACAGTGAAACTGGTTTAATTTTTTGTTATAGCTTTGGTTGATCTTCCATAACTATATTTTTTTAGCCAGGTGTGGAGAATTTGGCCTTTGGGACAACTTGTACATCAATTTATGAATGCTTTCACAGACCATCGGGATTCTGATCTTCTTATTGTAAGGTATGGCATGTTATTTTCCATGTAGCTGAAACCTGTGAAGCATATGTCTGATACATACCGTTTTTAATTCTTCTTTCTTTATGTTATCTGCTTTTTTAGCCATTTCTCTCTCTTATTGGGTTGCGCACTTCCAATTTGGATGTCTTCTGGATTCAATGATCGACCACTTGCCCCTTTTGCCGGAATTTTGAGTCTTGGAATTGGAGATACAATGGTGAGTCTGCTTGTCGCCATGTATTATTATGTTTTTTTTTTTTTTGATAACTAAGAATGATATATATACAAAAGGCTACTCTATGCAAGAAAAGCATAGAGCAAACCCAAAAATTACAAGAAGAAGAAAATAGAGAAAAAACATAAAAGAAAACCAAAAGATATGTTAGAAGGGGGAAATTATGTTGATTTCTATAAATGCTTTAATATTTCAGACCATTAAATTTATCAAGTAACATGTCAAGGTCCAATATATTTACTAGAAAGCTTGCTTAATAGGATTCAAGGTGCATTATCTATTATGCATATATGAAATACGGTGCGAATTAAACAGTGCAAAATAAGTTAGATTCTTAAGTTGTTGGCCTTTCATAAATTTAAAAAATGAGTCATCATGTGTAAGGTTAAATTTTGGAGGGAGATTTGCAAGCTATACTGCATTTTTCAATTACTTTTATTGTTTATTTGTATTATCATCATCATCATCATCATCATCATCATCGACTTATGCATAATAGGATTCAAGGTGCATTATCTATTATGCATATATGATATACGGTGAGAATTAAACAACGCAAAATAAGTTAGATTTTTAAGTTGTTGGCCTTTCATGACTTTAAAAAATGAGTCATCATGTGTAAGGTTAAATTTTGGAGGGAGATTTGCAAGCTATACTGCATTTTTCAGTTACTTTTATTGTTTATTTGTAGTATTATTATTATCATTTTTAACTTTGACTTCAGGTTTACTTCTGTTAGTAGGGAAGTGGAATTTACTTGTGGAACATGTTGAAGTACAGGTTTTTAAATCACAATGTTGTTGTAATGAGGGAAATGGTGTTATCAGTACATTCCCTGTAACCATACACTGTCACTGTCGTTAAAATTGTTTCGTCCAATAGAAGTATAATGAATTTTTTTCTTGAAGAGACGTTATAGAAAAGGTACCTCAAAAAGATCTAGAGCAGTTTTCTTGCTGTACATCTTTATGTACTTGTCCAGAAGCCATAGATCTTCTTTCTTCTTTATAACCAAAGTCCCTTTGAAAGGAGTCAAGGCATTCCTCATTTTGGTTGTCATTGCTATTAATAAAACTTCTAACAGTTGACTTTTTATGACAACAATCTTACTACTGGTGCAATGCCTGTGGTCAATTTGGCATGTGGATCTTTTGATCTTGCGGTTCGGCATATAGATCTAGAGCAGAATGATTCTTCTTTGTAAAAGACAATGGCAAACCCAATTTATTATTGCACTATGGTATTGCTAAGTGATTTGCTAATCCAAGAAATGACAAGCGAAATAACATTGATGAGAAGAATTGTGAGCATTTATTTGGCAGAAGTATGCTATAAGAAAACTATTTAATGATAAGATCTACTATGCATTCTGTATGACTCCCATCGTACTATTCTTTTAGTTGTATCTCATTATGAAACCATAACTATGGTTATGCTCCAGGCATCAATGGTTGGCCACAAGTATGGTGTCCTCAGGTGGAGTAAAACTGGCAGTAAGTCCCCTCACCCTTTGACCCTGTCTATTCCGTCCTTTAATTTCTTTTAATTTACTTATTTTGCCTAATAGGGCTAATTTGCTGACATATGTGGCACTCTTTCTGATCACTAGAGAAAACTATTGAAGGGACTGCAGCTGGTATAACGTCTATGCTGGCTGCTTGCTCAATTCTGCTTCCACTTCTAGCATCTACTGGATATATTTTTACCCAGGTCTTCTCTCCCTCACACTCTCTCTTGCTTGTGGCTTTATTGGACTTAATTTGCTTAAATAACTGAGCTGCCTGAATCAATTGATTTTTTCTTCTATAAAAAGCATCAAATGTTTAAATTGGCTTAATAAATTTAAAGTCAAGGCAACTAGGTTAGTCTTTGACCAAGATGCACCATTCTCATGTATCCAATCCAGGTTCGTCTGGTTTTTACTAATTGGAGAATGAGCTGCATACCCTTTTTATGTGCCCATATTACAAGAGTACTGTTGCTTAAGAGGTTTCATGCCAAGATGCTTGGATGATTTTGTTTTATGTCTTGAGGGTTTTGGGTTCAAAATTAAGACTCATCAACTTATTCATGCTCCTGTTGTACCATTTTTAAAATCCCTTCGCCCTCTTCTTCCCCTTCACCCCACTCCCCCCTCCCAAACCAAAAAAAGATGAAACAAAGCAAGAAACATAAATTAAAATAGTTGGATTAATTTTGTTAATATAAGTTGATGGATCTGTTTTGTTTGGGTTATTGATGCATTTGTCGATGTGTCCCTGTCAACTTTTTGCAGCATTGGTTGTCTCTTCTCCTAGCCGTGACAGTCTGTGGTTTGTTGGAGGCGTACACAGCACAACTTGACAATGCTTTCATACCACTCGTTTTTTATAGCCTTCTCTGTCTGTAAATGCAGCTCCAACCTCCTAAAAGTATATATATATATATACACATGAATGGTTATGACAAATACTGCCTCAGTTCTCCATGATTATGGATCAATTGCCTTTGAGCACGTTTTTGTAGATATAACAAGTCCACAAGTACCAGTAGATTTCATACAGCCTGTTGTATGGCATACACTTCTTAGATAGGTTGGTCTCTGGAGTATTAGGATTGATCAAGTTTCAGTACCTTAATGGTAGGTTTTGTGAGCGTTTATTTATTGGATGAGGCCTCATGTATTTACAGAGTATACGAGAATGACACCATTTTTTATCCCCACTGAAAAATTAGTCACATTTTTCCCCTATTTTTCGTTTCATTGTTGAGGGAGAGAATAATACATCTTAGAGACATGTTGGAATTATTGGAATTCTTTGATGATAATAATAATAAAAAAAAAATTCATGTTTTATATTTTCATTATCTTTGGCACATTATTATTCAGACTGTTAAGTTTTATTTCTTACATTCACGGAGGGGCAACTGTGTTTGAGATCTTAGATAATTTTACTGCTTTTGTAAAAAATAAATCTAAAATATTAACAAATGAATACACAACCTAGGTCTCTACTAAGAAAAAGTCTGGATCTCCTCAAGGATTGGCGGCAAAAGTTGTGTGGAAATTTTGGACTATACACCCCACCATTTTCTCATTATTGTGTTGCAGCACAGGACACTTCAAGCTTATTGGTACAGCACAGGACAGCCCTACTTTATTGTAATGAAAATAAGTTCCTACCAAACATTATTATAATCTACGCTAGAAACAATTGAAAATGGAGATGAACTTGGAGAAGATCGTTATTCTTTTAAAAATACTATATATATTTTTATATTACATATTGGTGAATGACTGTAACTTGTAAGGTGTGTTGGCTCTGTTGGATGATGATGAACGATAGCTGGTATGAAAACTCTTGCTCTTGCAGATGAAGCTAACATAGTTGGAGGTGGAAATTCAGTGACATCGAGGGTTGAAATTAAGAGTTGAACTAATGGTTTTTTTTTGTTGTTGGCATATATTGAAGTTGGAGGTGAAAGTCTGGTGACTTTATGGTTTGAAATCTTGAGTTAAAGTGTTTAACTCATAATTTTATTTTGCTGACAGCACAATGAGCTTTTAACTCAGCATCAGGGGGATTAAGCTAGCACCTCAGCTTAAAATCGTGATCTTAAATCATGATTAACATGAAATCAAAGACTGAAGTGTAAATATGGTATTTTTGACTATTTTCAGGATATGTTTTTTGAAAATCCATTTTATTGCCAAAAGATTTGGAGAAATAGGGCCGCAAGACAAATAAGAAAGAAAGACACAATACAGATAGTAACTAATATTTTCACAATACTTTCACAACAAATTATAAGTGGTAAGTTGTTATTAGTTTTAATTTGAATTCACAATTTAAATCAACTTTTTGTTCATTAGTAATAGCTAATAACAATTTACCACTTAGAATTTATTATGAAATTGTTTTAAAAATGTTGTAGCCATTGTATTTCTCTTGTTTAAAGCATTTTTACTTTTAGTAATAACACATTATTATTAAAAGGGTTTAGAACTTATGGGCCTATATATATAGATACGCACTTGACACTTTACCTAGTTTTTTAGGAATTCCTACTTGAAGAAGGTTGTTATGCATGAAGCATGAATCTTTTATAATATAAACGTTTTGCTTTTGATAGTCAAAGATAGCAACTTATCTTCCAAAAGAAAGAAATTTTTCTTTCTTCTATATCTTCCATTCAAAAAAAAAAAAAAAAAAAGGAAGAAGAAGAAGAAGAAGAAGAAGAAATAATGTCTCTTTCTCATCCAAAAGACACGCAAAACACACAAGAAAAAACACATGCAACATGTCAGTCGGTGATGACTTTAACGTACGACTCATGTACTTGTGAGAAGGAAGATACACAAATATCTAATAAATGAGGTAATAATTAATTGTGAGAAGGAAGATATATACAAATATATCCAATAAATGAGATAATAATTAATTAAGAAGATGAGTAAAGCCTACATTGAACAATTGTGTCTTGAGTGCGATCCAACTTATAAGGATCATGCAAACTTGGGCACCACAAGCAAGAATAGAACTTGGACTCACCAAGGAGAAAATGCAGGTGCTGTTTTTTACGTCTTTTCTTCTACAATGTTATGGATAAGCTAGATTGGGACATTTTGCTAATGAGAGAAATTTTAATAATTACTGAAATGAAGCCAAAAAGAGAGATCCCTCCCTAGATACTTTTGATACATTGATAAAATAAAACAAAACACAGTTTGAAAAGCTTCCTTATCCTCCCCTTTTCCCTATCTTTTCCTCTCTATTTTTTTTCATTGCCAGTTGCTCTGATCATTTGCTTTTTTATCCAGTTGTCCTTGTAGACTTCAGGAGATAACGACGGAGTGGAGTGCAGAAAAAAGTTGGACAGACAAGAGGGCCATCATCCGAGACTGAAAATGAAATTTCTTCTTGGTATTCAAACAAATTATTTACTTGCAGATAAAGTGATCTAAAGTACTACCAATAACTAAACATATTATGACCATTTCACTATGTTCCAAACTTGCACGTGACACCAAAAGAGAGGGGAAGTATTGAATCCTAAGTATAACACATTACTATTACACTAAAAAATCTACTCTAAACTTATAATTTAATTGATAATTTCTGGTCTTCTTAACAAAATCGCTCAAAATCACTTACTGTAGCTAGGTGTTAAACTTAAAAATCCTTATTTTATTTCACCCTCTCTCTCTCTCTCTCTCTCTCTCTCTCTCTCTCGATTTTGGGTGACTATGGATTTGCTGTTGGGTTGGTGGGTTGTGATTTGAGTGGCAGTGAGTTGCAATTTGGGTATCGGTGGCAGTGGCTGAGTTTTGGTGCTTTAGTTTTTGGTGTGGTTGGTTTCGTTGTTTTAGTGGTGGTGGTGGTTGGTTGGTTTGGTGTTTCGGTGGTTAGTTGGTTTTGGTGTTTCATTTTTTTTTTTTTTTTTTTTGATTTGGTTGGTTTCAGTGTTTTAGTGGTGATTGTAGCTAAGTTTCGCTAGTAGGTTGTTGCTAGCAGTTTTCTTGAGAGAGACAGAGAGAGAGAGAGAGAGAGAGAGAGAGAGAGATGGGTTGTTTATATTATTTGATTGAGTAGTTTTTATTATTTTAATGGGTCATATGTTTGATGCTGAACAAAATCAGTAAGCTGGACAATTCGGTTTCGATGGGCTGAAGGTGGTAGCAAAGGCCTGAAAAAGAAACAATATCAAAGGAGACCGGGGTGGACCGGCCTGAGACCCTCCGATGGCTAAGTCAGTATCTTCCCCACAAGTGGAATTCTAACTGTATTGGAGTAATGTCAAAATGGTCTCATACCTTTGCCTGATTTAGACTGGCCCTTATTTAGGGAACCTTGGGGCAGTTATTTGGTTTAGTAACTTCCCCAAGATCCGAAGAAACTACTCGTAGAAGTAAGTATTGTCCATCTCTACTTCATTTCCTTTCCTTTCCCCCCCTTTTTTTTAACTGATTTCCTTTGTCGTAGGAATAATTACAATGAGGGAAAATAAGAAAAAAACAATAACTAGTGGGGACGAGGATGCTCCTGTACCATCAGTCGTCCAGAAAGCTTCCATCCAAACTGGGAAGAGAAAATCTAAAAAGATTTCTAGTACTGTGGATCTGGATGACCTTCCTAGTCGTCGAGGCTCCAAAAAACAGAAATCCAACCAGACTTCCGAAGGTCCCCAAATTTACACCTCCGACGGTGAATCTGGACGACCTTCCTGCCAACGTGGAGGACGATGCTAATAACGAGGTAACCCAGGACGATCCGAAGACCAATCCACCAAAGTGACTTTAGCTTTAGAAAGTTTTTATATTTTTACTTTTGTTTGGAAGTGCCCTAGTGTTTTGGACTTTTTTTTCCTTTTTTTTTTTTTAATTTATTCAAGTACAATTCCCTCGTCCAAATTTATGGACGAGTTTTATGAACTATTACTCTACTTTCAAGGGTTTTTGGACGGTGGTCGTCTACCCTTAGAGTTTATGAATGAATGAATGAATGCTTTTTATTTTCATTGTTTCTATCATGTTTGAACATGTTTAAGGATTTATGGACATACTTTATTAGTATCGTCCATACCATTAGGAAAACATTTTATCTCAACTTGAACTTATGGACGAAGTTCTTTCATCACAAAGCTAGAGTAAAAATGAACCCTTAAAATGCTATTCTTTAATTCGTCCAAGAACATCGTCTTTTGGCTAGCTCAAGGATTTATTCAAACTTGCGATTATTTATTCGTCCTTAACGAAAGTAATTTCAGCAAATGCTTATCCATGTGCTGGATTGCTTGGCTGTTTAGATTCGTCCAAGAGCTTGTGGTGTTCCTTCAAGCATATTTTTCATCCATGGTTTAGACAATTATACCACAGGTTTTATCTCGTCTTGAGCTTAGGCGGATATACCTCAGATTTTATCTCGTCTTGAGCTTTAGACGGAGATACCTTAGGTTTTATCTCGTCTTGAGCTTAGACGGACATACCTTAGGTTTTATTTTTCCTGCTTTATCCTTACTTGAAGGAAAGCTAATAGACGATACCGCCTTGCTTCCAAGGATTTTATTCATCTTTGGCCTTTCGCCTTCCGTGGATCATCTTGAATCATAGAAAATTGAGGATTCCCATACAATCATACATATACTTAGAAATACATCATATATATATTTGAAAATTCATACTATGTAATCACTCGTCCACAATTATGGCACATGCTTGAGAGCTAGTGCCTTTAGGAAATTAAAAATACTTATACAACATAACTTCGTCCATGAGTAACACAAACACACTTAAAACACAATAGTAGTAATAAGCAAACACAAGAAAATAACACTTGAAGTAATAAATTACTTCAATCGTCTATGGAGTTTGTCTTGAGGCAATATTTGTCCATGGATGACCCTTTATTGATAGTACCTTCTTAGATGTTCAACATTCCAAGAGTGTTCCAGCTTTCTTCCATCCAGAGCTTTCAAGTAGTAGGATCCTTGCCTCTTGCAATTGATAACCTTGTAAGGTCCTTCCTAATTTGGTCCCAGCTTCCTATGGGCCGGGTTTTTAGTGGCCAAAGAAACCCTTTTTAGGACGAGATCCCCAATGTTGAAGCGCCTAGGTTTCACCATGGCATCATGTTGCTTTGCCATGAGATTTTTGTACCTTGCTGTTCTCCACTCTGCGTCCATCCTCACCTCATCTATGAGATCGAGATTAAGGTGAATCTGTTCCTTGTTTTCTTCATCTTGATACCTCATCAACCTATGGCTGGCTATGTGCACTTCTGTAGGTATGACTGCTTCACTCCCATAAGCTACTTTAAAAGAAGTTTCCCCCGGTGAGGGTCCTCGCTATTATTCTGTAAGCCCACAAAACACCTGGTAATTCATCTGGCCATACTCCCTTTGCCCCTTCAAGCCTAGTCTTGATGATCTTTAACAAGGAACGGTTTGCCACTTCTGCTTGTCCATTGGCTTATGGGTGGGAGGGTGAAGAGTAATGGTTTTTTAGTCCAAGTTGTTCACAAAATTTCCTGAAAGGTGTGTTGTCGAACTGTCGTCCATTGTCAGACACTAGAACCTTAGGTACTCCAAATCTGCATACGATGCTCTTCCAAATGAAGTTTTTGACATTTTGCTGTGTGATTTTCACTAAAGGTTCAGCTTCCACCCACTTAGTGAAATAATCTATCCCCACCACCAAAAACTTCATCTATCTGGTTCCAGTTGGAAAAGGGCCTAAAATATCCAAACCCCACTGTGCAAAAGGCCAAGAGACCATCATTGGGGTAAGGTATTCTGATGGTTGTCTAGGAATATTACTAAAACGTTGACATTGATCACATACCTTAACATATGCCTTAGCATCAGCTTCGATGGTTGGCCAATAGTACCCTGCACAGATGACCTTGTGGACGAGTGATCTGGCTCCTGAATGGTTACCACATGCTCCTTCATGAACTTCTCTCAGCATGTAATTTATCTCGTCTGGGGCTAAGCACCTCAGGTATGGTTGTGAAAAACCTCTTTTGTACAGCATTTTGTCCACAAGGACGTATCTGGCTGATTTAACTTTGAGCTTCCTAGCTTCGTCCTTCCCTTTTGGAAGCCTTCCGTCCTTCAGATATGATACTATCGGGGTCATCCAATTCTCCTCACCTTCTATCTGCAACATTTCTGGGAGTTTTATGCTTGGCATGTACCGTATTTCATCAAACTTGTCAATCGCTTCATTAGCGGAGGCTTCCTTCGCCAGAGTATCTGCCTCTATGTTCTCTTCCTTTGGTATTTGAACGAAATTAGCTTCTTTGAATTTCTTCACAAGGCGTACCACTTTCTTTAAATATCTTCTCATTCTATCTTCCTTGGCTTCACATGTCCCATTTATTTGGCCTATGACCAATTGTGAGTCTCCCAAGACGAGTATTGAGCCCACTTCTACAGATTTAGCCAACTCCAACCCTTTAAGAAGGGCTTCATACCCCACTTTATTGTTAGTTGTTTGGTACTGCAAGCGAACCTTGTACTTCAATTTATCCCCTTCTGGTGACCGCAAAACAACTCTTATACCTCCTGCATGCAATGTAGACGATCCATCTACATGGACGACCCACTTGTTATTGTCTTCTTTCTCCTCCAAGTCCTCATGACTTGGAGTGAACTCTGCAATAAAATCTGCTAGGGCTTGAGCCTTTATTGCATTCCTCGGTTGGTACCGAATGTCAAACTCACTAAGCTCAACTGCTCATTGGATTAGTCGTCCTACAGCTTCTAGTTTGTTCATTGCCTTCTTGAGTGGATGGTCTGTCATGACATTGATGACATGAACCTGGAGGTAGTTCCTTAACTTCCTAGAAGCTGTTATCAGTGCAAAAGCTAACTTCTCTATCAGTGGGTACCTTCCTTCTGCTCCTCTCGGCTAATGTAATACACAGGCTTTTGCACCTTTTCTTCCTCCCTGATCAATGCTGAACTCATGGCATGCGGGGACACTACCAAGTAGAGATATAGTTTCTCTCTTAGCACGGATGGACTTAACAATGGAGCCGTGGTAAGATAGTGTTTTAGGTCCTGGAAGGCCTTCTGACACTCGTCCGTCCACTCAAATGCCTTTCTAAGAATTTTGAAGAAGGGCAAACACTTGTTTGTGGCTGTTGAAACAAATCTGTTCAGAGCTGCAACTTGTCCAGTAAGGGATTGGACTTCCTTGATGTTCTTCGGTGGTTCCATGTTCAATATGGCTTGGATCTTGTTTGGATTTGCCTCAATTCCTCTCTGTGAAACCATGAATCCTAGAAACTTTCCGGACGATACTTCGAATGCACACTTACTTGGTTTTAGTTTCATCTTGTATCACCTAAGTGTTTCAAAGGTTTCCTGAAGATCGTCCAAGTGGCTTCCCTTATCTAAGCTCTTCACAAGCATGTCATTCACGTACACCTCCATATTCTATCCTATCTGTGGACAAAACATGTGATTCACCAACCTTTGATAAGTCGCCCCTGTGTTCTTTAGACCAAAGGGCATCACCTTGTAACAAAACAAATCTTGATTGGTAATAAAAAAGGTCTTCTCTTGGTCAATCTCGCCCATCTTTATCTAATTATATCTTGAGAAGGCATCCATGAAACTCAACAACTAATGGCCAGTTGTGGAATCTACCAATTGGTCAATGTGTGGCAAAGGATAACTATCCTTAGGGCAGGCCTTGTTCAAGTTAGTGAAGTTTACGCACATCCTCCACTTGCCATTTGCCTTCTTTACCATCACTATATTTGCTAACCAATCCGGGTAATAGACTTCTCAGATGAAATATGCTGTAGTCAGTTTCTGAACCTCTTCCTTGATAGCCTTGTCTCTTTTAGGAGCGAAAACTCTCTTCTTTTGTCGAACAGGCTTAGAAGAGGGGAACACATTCAATCGATGAGTAATTACCCTTGGATCAATACCAGGCATGTCGTCATGACTCCATGCAAAAACATTGGTATTCTTCCTCAGAAACTGGACAAGGTCTTCTTTCACTTTCTCCTTTATACTTGTTCCAATCCTAGTGAACTTCTTAGGATCATTTTCTTGTAATAAAACATCTTCCAATACTTCAGTCGGTTCTACAACAATTCTTCTTTCTTCTATACTTATAGTCTGCATTTGCTCATCCACAGCCAACATGGCTAGATAACACTCTCTGGCTACCAACTGATCTCCTTGTGCTTGTCCAATCCCGCACTCTGTAGGAAATTTGATTGATAGATGGTAGGTAGATATTACTGCCTTCCAACTGTTTAAAGTTGGTCTTCTTATGATGGCATTGTATGAGGATGAACAATCCACCACAAGAAAATTCATTTCCTTAGTTATCTGTTGCGGGTATAACCCCACCACTACAGGCAATGTAATGGTACCGACGAGCTGTACTTTCATTCCTCCGAATCCTATCAATGGTGAGCATGCTGGACGAAGTTGATCTCGTCCAAGCCTCATCTACTAGAAGGCAGGATAATACAATATATCTGCCAAGCTTCCATTGTCCACCAACACCCTTCTGGTTGTATAATTTGCAATGAGTAGGGTAATGACAATTGCATCATCATATGGATGATGAATCCTCTTAGCTTCTTTGTCTGTAAAAGAGATGGTTCGCTCGTCTATTTCCTTCGTCCTTGGGGGTCGTCTAGAGAGTTGGACGTTTTGCACCGCTTTGAGATATGTCTTCTTTGCCTTGGAAGATTGTCCTGTCGAAGTCCCACTAATGATAACCCTTATTTCTCCGAGTGAGGGCCGTGATGACTCTTCCATCTTTACTTTCAATTTTTCATCTTTATGATCCCTTCTAATGAAATGCCTTAACTTTCCTTATCTAGTGAGATTCTCAATCTGCTGCTTCAAGTCACAACACTCGTCTGTATCATGCCCATGATCTCTATGGAAGTGACAATATTTATTCTTATTGTGCTTGTTAGGATCTCCTTTCATCTTCTCTAGCCACTTCAAGGAAGGATTATCATTGATTTGCATAAGCACCTGATCGAGTGGGGCATTTAAGGGTGTGTAATTCTAATTCCTTGCTAATGTGCTTGCCTTCCTGTTATCTCTGTCTCGATCCTTTTTATCTTCTGTTCGTCCCTTCTTTGGACGAGGCCCTTGATTAGAGTGACATGTGGGGTTGACTTCCATTCTCTAAGCTCTCTTCCTCTTCTTAGCTATGATTGCGTCTTCTGCGTTCATAAAATTTTGGGCTGAATGGACGAGTTCAGCCATGGACTGGGGCTCTTTTTTTTTTTGGTTAAACCACCCGGTATCCGAAACCACAAGGGCTCCGACTAAATCTGGATTCGAGCCGGGTAGGACCACAAGGGCGGCAAAGCTCTCCCAACTGAATTTTAACGCAACTGTATACCCAAGGCTCGAATACGAGACCTTGGTTAAGCTAGGACAACCCCTTACCAGTTGACCAACGCGCCCGGTGGTGGCTCTTTTTCATACAGCTTATGAATAAATAAGTCCGAGTTAACCCCATTGTGGAAGGTTGCCAATAGTAGCTTGTTGTTCGCCTCATCTACTGTCAGGGCTTCCCTGTTAAAGCGTGTGATGAAGGAACGCAGACTTTCATTCTCTCCTTGCTCTATAGTTAACAAGCTGGACGAGGAACGCTTGTGTCTTTGTCCCCCAATGAAATTATTAACAAATAATTTGCTTAACTCCTCGAAAGAACTTACAGAATTCGAGGGTATTTTCCTGAACCACACTCGCGCTGGCTCCTTAAGTGTGGTAGGGAAGGCTCTACACATAATCTCGTCCGGAACTCCTTGGAGATGCATTGTAGTCTTGAAAGTAGCGATATGATCGAAAGGATCACGCGCTTCATCATATGAATCCAAGGAAGGCATTTTGAACTTTGGAGGCAAGGGATGGCCATTGATGGAAGCCGTGAAAGGGGAATCTGTTCGGTGAATCAAATCCTCTACGGGATTTGCCATTCTTATGTTCTCCTTCATCTCGTCCATAACCTTCCTCATCTGATCAATCTCTTTCTCCAAATGTGGCATCCTTTGCGAAGTGGTGCCTCTTAATTGAGTCTCGGGCTCAGCATTTCTCCTTTTATCTTCTTGACTCTGGGATTGTCTCTCAGCATATCCTTCACGGCGCTGCCTATCTATCTCCCTAGTCAACTCTTCATTCTAGCGAGTTAACTCTGCCATGGCGGCTACCATGGACTGTATATGTTGGATGGAAGGCGGTTGCGTGATAGACGCTGATTGGTGATCTCGGTTGGGATGGCTGGAAGCATCCCTACTCTCTTAGTGGCCTGGGCTAGTGGCCCTTGATCTAGTCCGAACCATACAGCCTTTTGTTGGAGAAAGATAAACTGCCAAACTTGAAGTTTTCACAAATCCCCACAGACGGCGCCAACTGATGCTAAACATAATCAGTAGGCTGGACAATCCAGTTTCGATGGGCTGAAGGTGGTAGCGAAGGCCTGAAAAAGAAACAACATCAAAGGAGACCGGGGTGGACCAGCCTAAGACCCTCCGATGGCTAAGTTAGTATCTTTCCCACAAATGGAATTCTAACTGTATTGGAGTAATGTCAAAATGGTCTCATACCTTTGCCTGATTCAGACCGGCCCTTATATAGGGAACCTTGGGGTAGTTATTTGGTTTAGTAACTTCCCCAAGATTCGTGGAAGTCCGAAATTACGTAAATAACTTCCTCAACGGCTATAGAAGTAGTAATCGCTAATGGAAGTTACATACTTAGGAGAAATTGCTGGAGATGAACACGGGTTGATTAACCGCTCCAAAACTCCAGAATTGTGCCGAGTGTTACATGGTCATCCATGTGCTTTGCCCATGGACGATTCGCTGTATATAGATTGATGTTGTGTGGTCGTCCATGAGCTTTGCACATGGACGACTCTTTCGACCTGATTGCCTGAGGTTTATTCAATTGATCAATACTCAGGGACAACATATCTGGACGAATCAGAGATGGTCTGGCCATTTGGCTAACTGGTGATCATGGACGACTCCTCTGGACGAACCATAAATGGTAATTTTTGCTATCCCAACAATGTTAAAATAGGAAATGAAATGTAGGGTGTATTGTTAAATGAGGTGTCAAAATAGGTAAAGTAACCTTTTGAGTTGTAAAATGAAGTTTTTTTTAGAAATCTGAATGTTAATGCTATAATTGTTTTATAGTTAAGGTGAACATGATGGCACATAAGCTACTAGCTACATTTTAAGTTAAGAAATTCCCCCTCATAACCCCTCATGTTGGAAAAGTTAACATCATTAGTGACGTGTATCTTGTATAGACCCTTAGTGTCCACATTGTATTGCCCTTTTTTTCATATGTGGAAGGATTCTTGGGTTCTAAATTTGAATACGATTTGCATTCACGTACATATTAAGCTGGATATACTTGACTAATTTTGTGATTTGGTGACATGATAGCACATAAGCTCCTAGCTACATTTTTAGTAAAGAAATGCCCCCACAACTTCACATGTTGGAAAAGTTAACATAATTTGTGATATGTACCTTGTACTGACCCTCAGTGTCCATGTTATATTGCCCTTTTTTCTCATGTGGAAAGTTTCATGAGTTCTAATTTTGAGTATGATTTGCATTTGCATACATATATATATATATATATATTGGGTAGTAAAAACTTTATGATTTGCATTTGCGTACATATATATATTGGGTAGTAAAAACTATAGAACTTCACTACAATATTTTTTTACTTTTAGAACTTACTGTAGCTAGGTGTTAAACTTAAAAATACTTATTTTATTACCTCTCTCTCTCTCTCTCTCTCGGGTGGCTGTGAATTAGTGATTGGGTTGGTGGGTTATGATTTGGGTGGCAGTAGGAGTTGTAATTTGGGTTTTGGTGGTGGTGTCTGAGTTTTGGTGTTTTAGTTTTGGGTGTGGATGATTTCGATGTTTTAGTAGTGGTGGTTGGGGGTTGGTTTTTGGTGTTTCAATTTTGGTTGGGTCTTAGTTGTGGTGGTTGGTTGGTTTGGTGTTTCGGTGGTTAGTTGGTTTTAGTGTTTCATTTTTTGGTGAGGTTGGTTTTGGTATTTCAGTGGTGGTGGTAGTTGGTGGTTGTGGCTAAGTTTCACTAGTAGGTGGTTGCTAGTGGTGGTAGGTTTGCTGGAGAGAGAGAGAGAGAGAGAGAGAGAGAGAGAGAGAGAGAGAGAGAGAGGGTGTTTATATTATTTGATTGGATAGTTTTGATTATTTTAATATGGGTTATATGTTAAAATAGGAAATGGGATGTAGGGTGTATTGCTAAATGAGGTATTAATATAGATAAAGTAATTTTTTGAGTTGTAAAATAAAGTTTTTTTTTAGAAATCTGAATGCTAATGCTATAATTGTTTTATAGTTAAGGTGCATATGCTTGACTAATTTTGTGGCCTAGTGACATGATAGCACACAAGCTACTAGCTAAATTTTAAGTTAAGAAATGCCC